>NW_026517442.1:0-107474 GCF_026319265.1 Colletotrichum chrysophilum | reverse complement strand
GGGGGGGCCGGACGGAGTCGTGGACATGGGGGAAGGACGACGACGACACTGAAAGCCTCGACGGGAGAGATGGTGGACGGGGGGGAGGGGGGTGGGAGGGCCAGCGGGAGGAGTGCGAAGCGTAAGGTCGCATACGCACGCTGCTCTCTGGCTGGCTCCTCATGGGCGGTTTACGCGTAAGCTGTGTGGCACTGGCCAATGACAGACGCCAGACTGCTGGTGAGTGGGGTCCGCTCAATCCGCCCCGGCACGTACCACGACCCGAGTGCCCCCCCAAGTAGAGGCAAGCGTGCCGGGGAAGGAGGTATCTGCGTACAGGTACTTGCCCCCAGCACCCGTGCCTTCCCTGCAACTTTTGGAGGTGCCCGTAGGGAAGGAGCAGCGCCTTCCATTCTGACTGAGGAGACGACTGCCTGCCAACTCGAGATGTGGTGGACAGCGGGCAACGACACAGAGTCAGACACACGCAGCAGAAAGAAAGCCCACGATCTGCCTCCCGAGGTGGTGAATATCCAGACAGAAGACAGCCAAATTGGACAGGGTCATGAAGAGCAACCCACAGTCGACAATCCACCGTCCACCACAGCCCGCAGTCCACTTCTCGCAGGGCTGGCTGGTGATGCCGGGCATCAGAGTGTACTGCGTAGTACATACGAGGTTCAGTTCGCAGGCATGTATTCCATCCCATCCCATCCCATCCCGAGCAAACCAACCGACGGACGGCTTACGGATGCGCCAAGTGACGAATGCTCTTATCGATAAATCCCGTCGCCTCCCACTTACCAGACGCGCCAGGCCGAGAAGAGACGTTTGGAGGGGCCCCAGGTAATGAGGCAGTCCTTTTTTCTTGCGCAGCCGCCCACAGGAGCAACGCAATCTTGGCAGAGCCCAGGCAACGGCAACGCAATCCTCCCGGTGACGAGGCCGGGACGGACACTACCTTACGGATACACTCTGAGGTGTTTCTGCTCCAGTGCTCCTCCTGCTGAGCTGATGGTATTGTCGCCGACTCGCCGCCGCTGGAGGAGATCCGCGCAACGCAGACGCAAGACGCAGGCAGCATGTGCGTGCGGATGCTGAATCGAAATGAGATTGCGACTCTGTCTTCCCCATACAAGACGAATCACTTGCGAGACCGAACGAGGCTGAGAATTGCGACGACGATGGCAATATCGATTTTGGCCTTGGCATCGTGTCTTTGTCGTGATACATGATCAGCTGTTCTGTTCCAGGAACGGGTTGTGGGCAGTTTGATGAGGACGCATTCTCATGATGAGCAGCAGCAGCAGCAGTGCCAGCAACAAACATCACCAACACCAGCAAACAAGCACCATCACCAACAACACCAGCACCACCAAACATCTTCAACACTGTACCTACTGTGTGTTCAGTGCACCCACGCCATATGGGAGCAACAGCATGTACCGGTACCTCGACCATGTACCTAATTAAAGGCGCTGTCACTGGCCAGAGCAAGATCCCCCTCCTCCCCTCACACACTTTTCCCGCTGGAGTCGCCGTGTGTATGGAAAATAAGGGCGATGACGAGGCGTGGCTGAGGCCTATTTCGTCTATTTCCAGCGGCAGCCCAGGCCACCTGCAGCGGTTTTAGCCTTTTGGATTGGCTCCATCCGTCCCAGATCTGTGGCTCAGCTGGCCCTGGCGCCTCACCTCAGCCCTCACCCGTCCTCCCTCCCTGGTCTACCGCAGTACTGCTTGAGGTACCTAGTCACAGAGTGTCGTCCCGTACGAACTGAGCGCGGGAGACGGTGTTGGTGTGCTGGGTGCTGGGCGTGCTGGGTGTGCTGGGGGAGCTTCCCATCCATTCTGTAACTGGGTCGAGAACCTTGGGGAGGGAAGAGGCCTACGGATAAGCCCAGCTCCGGCACCAGGCGCCTGCCGGCCGTGACCGATTACGACAGCACCGGCTGCCACTGTCCGTTTTGCAGTGCAGCAGTTGTCATGCAGCAGCAGCAGCAGCAGCAGCAGCAGCAGCTCCTTCCTGCTGCTGTTGACGTTGCTGCTGCCGCACCTCTTGGCATTGGATTGCTCTTACCTCCTGCTCCTGCTCTGGCTGTCTTTGTTTCGCACCTGCCCTTTCCCATCTTTTGCATTTGTGGCAACATCAAGCGAGGCAGAAACAGAAACAGCAGCAGCGACGGACACCTGACACTAACAATTTCTCTCTACGCAGTACGTACGGTACTACCTACCAGAGGTAGACAGACGATGGGTTTTTTCCATTTCCACTCTAGCCTCCCTCCTGAGGCTCGCCTAGGCTCCTTTTCGCCGCTGCACATCATTGCCGTTTATCCCAGCATTACTGTCCGCAATCTGCGCAAATACGCAACCACAACCATCCCAACCGCGGTGCCCACGGCACCGTTGTCCGCTCCGCCAACGAGCCCCATCAGATCAAGCCACAGCTGGCTTTCCCGCTGTGCCTCTTGTGCCTCTTTCGCACCCTCACGGACCACACGGCCTCTTGAGATCGTCGAGTGTCAGCAGCTATGCGTACGGCGACGGTACCTATCGCTAGAACGGATGCTTGTGGCCAGCACGACATCGCAAGCGCAAGCGCCCACGAGGATCGCCGTGTGAGACCAACCGCTCATCAAACTAGCAGCCACTCCAGATCCCCTCCAAAAACGGTCCAAAATGCTTCTCTTAGCATTCCGTGATAAGGGACGTTTTGCTCCTTCCGCCCCCTTAGTGGCTGTCGCTGCGACTGCATCTCTTCCAATACCACCACTACCACACCACCTCGCTTTTTTCGCGTCTCGTCGGCCTTTGGACCCCTAAAACTCTGTCCCTGGTCTAACAACTCCTGCGCAATCTTGGGACTCTCTGCTGCCCTGCATTCGCCTGTGGCTAGTGTCCTCCGGAAACCGCCAGGCCGCCAGCTCCGGCACCGCGGCCACACAGCAGAGGACATCCAAGGAGAGACACGACGACGACGACTCAATTCAGTCCCTCCCACCAAAACTTACGTGACCACATCCCATTGTACAAAAAAAGCTTACACGTAGTGCGACACCTCTATTTCACACTCTCTTTTGCTTGCGCCATCTCCCATTGGCCATCCGTTCTCATCGGCAAAGGCGCGGCAGGGGCTTGACGGCCATCTGCACTCAACTTCAGTCAGGTACACACTCAAAAACGAGTCAAAGTACTCAGGTACTCCCAGTCTTCGAAACCCCCCGGACTCAAGGTCCTGCCTCTTTCGCCTCCCACTCAGCCTCGTTTTCCCCTTCCCGGTCCTGGTCTCTTCCGGTCCGCCCACGCTCATCCAACAGTTCCATTTTAGCTGCACTCGTTTCCCCGATCCCCGCATCGCGCGCTGCGATAATCGCCAGATACCCTTGGCCACTCGACTGCCAGTTCGTCAAAGTCGCGGCTGGCGAGGCACAGTCCGCGAAAGTTGGCCCAGCTGGCAGCTTGGTAGCCTCATCCGCCAAAGCTTGAGACTGTCCCCGGCCCATCCATGGGACAAACTGGCACTCAGTAATAATGTTCGAATACAACACACACCGACAAGCACCTCTGGAGCTTCTTCTGCGGGCCATTTCTTCCCGAAATCTTCTAGCGGTCGCCCTGAACCATGAGTGATAAGCTCTCCAATCCAAAGAGATCCTCACCCGATCGAGGTCTGATCGCACGTCAAGCCTTGTGTTACGTTACGTGGACTTGCGTCAACGGTGGGCTCGTCAAATCGTTCTCGCAAAGTCAAATGCCCGTCGCGTCTGCCCTTACTTACACTGCTCTGATGCCTGAGTCTGCGCACTCTCAACCTCAGGCTCGCGGCTGTACGCCAGTCGGAGTGATTGGGTTTGATGAGATGAACCGAGCAGTTGGTTTTTCTCAGACGGTCTCTGACGAGGGCAATAATCCTCCGGCACCATGATGACGAGTCAGCGGCCGAAAACTAGAGCACGAGTCCAAGTCGGCTCAAGAGGGCCTGGCCGCGCGCCGTAGCCACTGGCGCTATCAACCGCCATTCTAACACAATCTGGCCGCCGTCAACCCATCACCAGTTGTTGGCAATCTTACAACTCGACATGTTGAATCCATCACGAACGACAAGGGTCTCTCTTGCAGGCCGGTTCCTGGCGATTTGAGATCTCAATACAGTTCCTGGGACTCTTCTCCAGGACTCCCCACAGCCTGGAACAGAGGCCCTGATCGACGACCACGATGCTTTTCGCGGGCGACCCAAATTGGGTGCAGGCTGGATGTGTCAACACCCCTGGTGTGGGCCTTAGCGGCTCAGTGACGCGTCATCCACCTTGTCTCACGTCGGTTCTCCCAATGGTGGCTTGCGTGTTGTTCCAAACCCGTTGCCACCCCACTTCAGACCGCACTCCTTCTCGTCTCGAACTGCCACAAAGGCGTAGCGAGCGACTTGTCGAATCTCCATTCTCGCCTTATTCACGAATTAGAGAGCAAAGGTGTTGCTTGATTGGCCAGGGGCCAGAAATGCCCAAGCTTCCCGCTGCTCAGAAACCTCTCATTCCATCAGTCCACGTCGGCTGTCGGCAGACTTGCCAAGGGGCCCTGCATCGAACCGGCCAATAGTGCCTCTCCCACCTCCCGTCTGCAGAGGGCGGCATCTTCGACTTCCAATTGTGTTGAAAGGAACAATAGCAGGATGCAGTTGGTGACGAGGGCTGTATGGTGGAAACGAAACAGCAGAGTGGTGGGAACGACAAGTGAGGGTTGGTGTTGGGTGGTCTGAAGGTGGCCCACGATGGGACGAACGACCCAAAACCACCTCACTCCCGTCCACCATGGTCCCCCAACCCTACGGAGATGCAGGCATTGCATGGAAAGACACCTAGTCCGTCCAGGTCGGCATAGCCCGATTGATCCAGGTACAGATTGCGCTCTCTTTCACTTCCCTGGGAATCACGAGCCGGACTCCGAGTTACGCGAACTTCTAAATGAGAAGGACGTCAATTTCTGTCCGTCGCCTGGATGCGGTCTTGTCGCGAGTGCCAAGACGCCGACTCATGTCCATAAAGACGTGTCGTCTATCCAGAACCTCAGGATGTCAGCCAGATTGGACTCCGCCCCGGGCTGCGTATTCTATTGACTTCTTGGCCCCCATTTCGCCCCTTCTTCTCATCTGTGAAACCGGGAGGTCACGATTCAAACATCGAGATGACGAACGCTCATCCCAACTTCTCCTTCCGTTCTTTGTTTTCACGATGTTGTCACAAACCGCCCACAAAGGAGTACCCGCCCCCAAGTTTCCGGGCTCGCTTTGGTGTTGGATGGTACGGTAACCGCGCTGGCGTCTCACAGCCTTTCGGTCTGCCACCAGTCACGGGATCATGTCTAGCGACATTGCCCATTCTACCTACCGAGGGGGAAAAAGGAAACGGCGAAACCTTGCGGCCGTCGATCTCGTTGTCCTCGGCCCCAGCCTATCGGGGCTGGCTTGCGTGGTCTTACCCGGCCGGTTCGTTTGTCGTCGGTTTGTGTGCGAAGGAGGACGGAAGGGAGGGGGGTGCTCCAGAGAAAGCCCGAGGCGGGACGCGCGTACCCTAGACCCTTCCCTTCCTATCCATCCTTGCCGATCAGACATTGGACCACAGCGAGAGAGACACAACAGTCTGCTAGTCGTTGACTACCTTGCTCTATCCGTGTTAGCCTCGTCGATACCCGCTCCCGGCGGTCTTTTCTTCGCTTCGCTCGTTGGCGAGAATGTTAAGGTATCGGTTCACAAGGGAAGATGGTCTTTCGAGGACAAGCCAGCATGGCAACATGGGCAAAAGACTTGACTCCCTGCCCATGTCCCTGGCTCCCCTTCGTCTGGTTCTTCAGATATCTGGTCTTCTCAAAGCGTGACTAAGCTGGTCATCTTCTTTGAACGGATACATCCCGGTGGGAGGACGCGGCGGTGCCGGTGCCTCGGACTCGCTACGTACTAAGTACAGGCAGACGTACGGGTTGAGTACGACCCCCACACTGGCCGCGACGCCAAGCGGATATTTGATTCCGTTTTCTGAGTACGCTCGTCCGTATAGTGAAAGACTGATCGTCGGATTATGGATTTCACCGCGTAGACGGCAGCATGGGCACCTGACTCTCTACCCGTCTGTCGTCTGTATCCAACGGCGTGAACTTTTTGAGATGACGGATGACGCAGCAACAGAGACCGGAATCGTGGGGGAGGGGGAAAGCGGATTTTGTTTCCTCGCTACGGACGGCAATGACGATGTTCAGACCAATGTATCGAGATCCCGGCACAACACGGGGTTCCCGGGCGTTGCAAGCCTTGTTTAACTCAAGCTGTCAGAGTGTCGAATGTGGATGACAAGGTGCCGGGAAGAGGAAGCTTGTCAACATCGACAAGGACGCGGCGTCAAGGTTGGAGAAAGGCGAGGTTGAAGCTTAAACTCGTAAGCTCCCCTTGATAGTCCGTATGGATTGCGCCGCCTCCGGGGCCCATGGCCTACGTGTTGGTCCTTGGCCGGAGCCAGACATGGGATGATTATCTTTTCGACTGCCCACGCTCATCACAGTGAACACGAGTCTCGCCATCTACGGCGGGATCTCGTGCCGATTTTAGCGGGATGGACACACCGAGGCAGGCGCCGTACGCGCGAGCAGCTTGTCAGCCTGGCTCTTTTCCCGCGGCCAATGCCTGGAGACGACTTGTCATCGAGCTTCGCCCGGGGGAGATGGGGACAAGCCCGGGTGATGGGGGTTTACGCAGGACTTGGCCTCCTCCCCCTCTGTCCCATCTGTTTGTGGACGCCGGGACGGCGAGACAAGCTTTTGCTCTCGTTGCGTTCGCCGCGGGGCGGTCAGGCTTAGGCGAGCGTCACTGGTGTCTTACGGAAGGGTTTGTGCAGTAGGTTCGTGGCCAACGTTGGATTCCGAATCAGACATCTCTCCCACTTGGAGTTTTGTCGTCCGTCTGCGCCCATCTTCCGGACGGGAAACGGCACGCATCTCACGAGAACTTCGCACTCGGTCTCAGCGGCCTGAACACGAGGAGACGGACAATCTTGTTGAGAATGTTTCAAAATAAGGGAACTTTTCTCTAATGCCATTACCCTGATATCTATGAGAACGACTAACAGACGCACATGAGATCATACGGGGGGGTTGGTCGGGCCACCCACACAGCAAGCAGGCTGATGGAGCCAAGCACACAAATCCTTCTGGCCCTGCACCCCTTTCACCGCCAAGACCGCAAGACTACGCGGCCTCCTTTTAGGATTTTCCATGCCTCGTACTCTGTACCTCTTTTTCTCTTACATCTCCCACTCTTTTTCTTTTCTTGCATATTTACTCCCAAAGTGAGGAAAAACTCCCTTGTCCATGATGACTAACCAATTTTGACGACATTTGTAGCTGTGTGTCTCTCGGTCTACAGAAGGATATTGGTAGACACCGTATGATACAGCAACGAGACGAACTAGATACGTAAAAGTAAACGAAGAAACATGAGTAATTGTAACGGTGACCCTTTATCTTTCCCTCCTGTTTTCCTATGCCTGATTTTCCTTTCTTTTCTTTTTCACGTTCGCCCATTGGCGGTGAGGAGAGAGGCATAGCCCAGCCCATCGAGGCGGGTGTGTGAGAGATAGACAAACACGCACCAAAGGAGGAGGACAGGGTAGCGCCGAAGTTGACCGAGATTTTGTGTGGGCTTCGATCTGGCCATTCATCCTGCGCGACTGACCTGACCTGACCTGCCTTGCTGCGTCTACAGCCTTGGGGGCTCGTCCTCGTTCGGCAACCCGAACTAAGGCCCCCCGCTCTCCCTCCATCCTCTCCCTCCTCCTCGGAGGTCCTGTCTTCCCAGCTGTGCCTATGACGCTGCCCGGGAAATGAGCGCCCCGCTGAGATGCGTGCCCCCGAGGGGGGGTTTGGTTGGTTGGCCAGAGGGGCAGGGCAGAGCGTGTTAGCCACAAACTCCCTCACCTCTCCCATTCGTCGGCGCCAAAGTACCTCTCGGGCAGGTCCACCTCCCACAGCGGCCGCTCGACGAGGACGGCCTCGAGCGCCGCGGCGCCGGTGCCGGAGAGCGGCGCTATGCCCAGGATCGGACGGTACTTGTACGTGTGCCACCAGCGGGTCTTGCCGGCGCCATCCTCGGCCTGGGTCTCCTCCTGCCGGCCGCGGAGCGTGGCGAGGCCGGACTCGGGCTCTTCCGAGTCAGAACCCGCGGCGGCAGCGTCGTCGGCGGAGTCCGCGTCGGAGTCGACGTCCATCGCGTCCGCGGGGGCGCGGGACTCGATGTCGTCTTGCCACTCCTTGGTGCCCTTGGCCGCGACGAAGCGGTCGACCTGCGCGGGGACGATGGCGCCGATGGACATTTTGGAGCCGGCGCCGGAGTCGGGGCCCTTGCGCTTGCGCTTGGTGCCCGCGGCGTGCGCGTGGACGACGACGGCGGTGTCCGGGTCGGCGACGGCGACGGGGGCGGAGAGGTCCTGGGAGAGGTCGAGCATGAAGAGGAAGTTGATGCCGTAGATCCAGACGCGCGGGCCCTGCCAAAGGGCGCCCTTGGCGAGGTCGCGGGTCTCGCGGATGGTCGCGGGCAGGCGCGAGACGGGGTTGCGGCGCGACCAGGCGTTGAGAGAGCCGGCGGCCGGGTTGAAGATGAGGATGTGCCAGGCGGTTGTGACGGCGGCGAGGGTGTACTCTGGGGTGTTGCTGGCGGTGGTTGTGAGGTCTGGAGAGAAGGAGAGGACGACGGGGGTGGCGGGGAGTTTGGGGAGGAGGGAGGCGGTTGGGTTGCGGATCCAGCGCTCCGTGGCGTCGGCGGAGGCGGCCTCGTCGGAGTCGCTGTCGGAGGCGGAATCTTCCTCGTCGTCTTCAGCGCGGGGGGACGGGGTGCCGAAGACCCAGGTATCGATGTAGCCGGCCAGGTCGGCGGCAGCGAGCATGCGGCTGTCGGGGGAGAAGGCGAGGTGCGCGACGGTCCTCTCGTAGCTGCCGAGGCCGCCGTGGGACTGGTGCTTGGGGACGTTGCGGCGGAGGCGGGCGACGGCGCGGGGCTTCTCGATGGCCACGGCGCCGGAGTCGGCGTCGCGGGTTATGCGCGCGACGAGGACCTTGGAGCCGTCCTGGACTGCGGCGAGCCAGGCGCCGTCCGGGGAGAGGATGACCTTGCTGGCGCCGTTGGAGGCGAAGGAGGCCGGGACGGGGATGGTGGAGACGGCGACGTCGGAGGGCTTGGTGGGGTTGCCGTCGTGGCGGAGGTGGAAGGCCTTGAGGGCGGTCGGGGTGGCGACGGCGCAGAGGGAGCCGTCGGGGGTGATGGCGGCGGAGGAGATGGAGGAGTCGCCGTTGACGAGGATGGTTTTGAGGAGCTTGCGGTTGGCGTCAAGGTCCTTGTCCTTGTCGGCGGGGGCGACGCCGTCGCCGAAGAGGCCGTCGAAGGAGTTTTGGAGCTTCCAGACCTCGACCTGGTTGTCCCACCAGTTGATGAGCAGGCGGGCGTCGGGCGCACTGGCGAGGGGGGGCGTCTGGGGGAGGTGGGGGAGGGTTCTGTGGTTCTCGCGGCCGAGTTCCTTGAGCGGGAGGACGACGGGGGAGGCGTCAGGGCCTTTGGGGGTTTAGTTAGTAATTTTGGTTGAGATGTATGATGGGAATGTGGAAGCTTACCTCCTGTGACGACGATGCTCACGCTCCTGCTCTCAAACGAGGCCATGGCCTTGACGTCGTGCTCGTGGTATTTCCTGCTCCAGACCTTGCCCCATCTGGCGCCGTTGCCGGAGGTCTTCTTGTAGAGTACGGTGCGGCGGTCCATGCCGCCGCTCATGATGGCGGAGCCGTCGGCGCTGGTGGCCAGGCTGAGGGCGTCCTGGCGGTGGCCCTGGATGCGCTGCGCCTGGGTGTACGTCTTGCCGTCCCAGATGCAGACCTGGCCAGCCGAATCAGCCGACACGATGTCGCCCGAGGGCAGCGTCTTGACGCTCCAGACGATGATGTCGGCGCGCTCCCTGGCGCCGGCGTCCTTGCGGTCCTTCTCGGGGCCGATGGTCATCTTGCTGAGGCAGGAGCCGCGCTTGATGTCGTAGACGCGGAGGGTGGAGTCGGAGCAGCCGACGACGAAGGTGTGGCGCGACTGGAAGGCGATGCTGACCATCTGGACCTTCTTGGTGGGGGACTTGACGAGGATGCGCTGGAAGCGCAGCTCGCCGTCCTCGACGGAGTAGAGGGCGAGGACGCCGTCGATGGTGCCGGCGACGAGGCGGGTGACGGGGTCGGAGGGCGAGGCCGGGGGCTGGGCGGCGAGGCACCAGATGTCGCCGTGCTGGCCGGAGGCGTGGCGCAGGGGCCGGCCGGTCTCGAGGTTCCATTCGGTGACGGCGGAGGTGTAGCCGATGCTGAAGAGGCGCGCGCGGCCTGGGATGGTGGCAGCGCCCGGGGCGGAGGGGGTGTCGTCGGGGTCGGTCACCCAGACGAGGCCGTCGACGGAGCGGTCGGCGCCGGAGCGGAGGACGGTCTCCTGGAGCCAGGCGCCGTTCAGGGGGTTCCAGATCTCGATGTCGCCATTCGCGCGGCCGACGGCGAGGCGGGAGAGGGCGGAGTGCTGCTTCGTGCGGGCGGAGGGGTGGGAGAAGGCGAGGGCGTTGATGGCGGAGGGAGGGTAGGCGATGAAGCGGCAGCGGTGGAGGTCCATCGTGGTGTGTGGTTTGGCCTCCGGGCCGGGGCGACGAGAATGAAAGAGGGTATCAATTGAGCTCGATCGAGGCGATGGGTTGCCCGTAGAGAGTGAGGCAGCGGTTCGTCGTCGTCGTGGGGGGTTGTGAGGCTGGCGATGTTTTTTCGGGTTCGCAGCTCTGCCTCGTCGCTGGTCTGGGGAAAAAAGAAATAAAAAAAATTACGGCTGCCAAAATTTTGTCGGCGTTCGGAGCGACGAAAAATAATTAAGGTGTGGTCTGTGCACAGGGTGCCCCTCCACCCCGCCGGCGGGAGGCCATCTGAGAGGATGAGACCGTGAGAGGGCCAAGTAAGGCCAAGCAGGGACTTGGCTGATTCTCTCTGTACCTTGGTGATTGCGTGCATGGCTGCGGCTGTTCTTCGTTCAAACGGACGCTGTTTTAGTGGTGGGCTCCGTCGGGTGTTTCTGTTTGTTGGTTTAAGTCTTATCAGCAACGGGACTGAGCATGGTAGCATACGGCGCATAGTGTTCTCTCTATTTGCAAACACAAAAGGTGACAGTGCCGCGCGTCATTGGGCTTCCACCAGTTGACGGTTGCCAATTGGACCCCTTCTGCAGCGGCCACCAACTTAGGTCATTATGTAAGTTACCTTGGTTCTGGATGCGAGCTGCGGGCTGACTGTGTCAATGACTGGAATGCAGGTGGTGGAAAGCGTCGAACTTGTCATTGAATGCGGCCATCTCCGCGATTTGAATGATCAGTTGTCATAATGCAGAAGTACCTCTTTGTTTTATCTCTCTTCACAGACTTGCCTCACCGAAACTGTAGACTCTCAAGGTAAGTGGTAAAGAAAGGTTTACTGAAAGCATTCAAAACAATGAGCTTCAGAATTACATCAGCGTGTCTCCATACCTTACAACTCTCAAAACCAACCACAAAAAAAAGGGCGATTCATGCCCCCGTCCGCCCCTCATTCCGCTGTCTGAATCTCAACTGCGACACCTAAAAGTCGCATTGAAACTTCACAACCCCTGCCAACCCGCCCGCCGCCTTATCAATCAGCAAGCTTAGCTAGGGATAACTGCCTTGGCTAGCTTCTCTCGCGGTTGCAGCTTTCCCAGCTCAGGCTTGCCGAGTCCCGCCGATTCGTCATCCTCTCCCGCCAAACCAAACACTGAACCGTCGGTGCAGCGTGTGCTACCCCTCCCCCTCTTCACCACCCCTCCACCCTCCACCCCCTCCGAGCTTTGTCACGATCGCGCGCCGCTCGTCACACCCGGAGTCCGACCTCGCCTGCAGATTCTTCTCCGATTGCACAGCGCGTAGACTCCAACTTTTTCCCTCGTCGCATCTCCTCTGCGACGACGAATTGACCAACGATAATTCTGCACGCCAAACCCGCGCCACGTCTGTGAACAACCAGCGACCATGGATTTCAACAGCTCCTCGCCCTTCCCCGAGGGCGTCATATCCTTCCTGGATACCGACCTGTACAAGCTGACGATGCAATGCGCCGTCTTCAAGTACTTCAGAGACGTTCCCGTCACCTACGCCTTCACAAACCGCACACCCGAGAAGAAGCTGTCGAGAACCGCCTTCAACTGGCTGCAGGAGCAAATCCGAAGTGAGTAACCCCTCGCTCCCCCCCCCCCTCCTTCATGATGCGCGATTCAACATTTGACTCACCATACGCGCAACACCAGAACTCGGCAACATCTCCCTCTCGGACGAAGAGTACCGCTTCCTCAAGACCCACTGCACCTACCTGACCGACGAGTACGTCAACTTCCTCAAGGAGTTCCGCCTGCACCCGAGCAAGCAGGCCATCGCGACCTTCCACCCCGTCGGCGAGGACACCGGCGCCGACTCCGACATTGGCGACCTGCACGTCGAGATCAAGGGCGCGTGGCTCGAGACGATCCTCTACGAGATCCCCCTGCTGGCCCTCACCTCCGAGGCCTACTTCCGCTTCATGGACACCGACTGGAGCTACGAGGGCCAGGAGGAGCAGGCCTTCGACAAGGGCATGCGCCTGCTCGAGGCCGGCTGCACCTTTTCCGAGTTTGGCACCCGCCGCCGCCGCGACTACCACACCCAGGCCCTCGTCTTCCGCGGCCTCGTCAAGGCGAGCAAGGAGGGCGAGAAGAAGGGCTTGCCGGGCAAGCTGACGGGCACGAGCAACGTCCACCTGGCGATGCGCTTCGGCATCCCGCCCGTCGGCACCGTCGCGCACGAGTGGTTCATGGGCATCGCCGCCATCCACGACGACTACCGCGCCGCGACGGAGCTGGCGCTGCGCTACTGGGTCGGGTGCTTCGGCGGCAAGCTTGGCATCGCGCTTACGGACACGTTCGGCACGCAGGAGTTCCTGCGCTCCTTCAGCCAGCCGGTGCACGCGCTGGACGGGGAGGACGACAGCCAGTTCAAGAAGGCGGACGGCACGCTGCAGACGTACGCGGAGCTGTTCCAGGGCGTCAGGCAGGACTCGGGCGACCCGGCGGACTACGTCAAGATGCTGCGGCAGTACTACGACAGCCAGGGCATCACGGAGAAGAAGATGATGGTGTTTTCCGACTCGTTGGACATTGACAAGTGTCTGCAGTATAAGGCCATTTCCGAGGCGGCGGGCTTCACGCCGACGTTTGGCGTGGGCACGTTCCTTACTAATGACTTTAAGCACCTCAAGACGGGCACCAAGTCTGTGCCGTTGAATATTGTGATTAAGCTGAGCTCTGCGAATGGGAAGCCGGCCATCAAGATTAGGTAAGTATCCCCGGGAAGGAGGGTGGGAGTTGCGGTTGGTGCTAATGAGTCTCGCAGTGATAACATCGGAAAGAACACCGGCGACAAGGACACCGTGCAAAAGGTCAAGAGCCAGATTGGCTACGTCGAGAAGGACTGGCAGGGCGGCGACGAGACGCAGAGATGGGGCAAGGAAGAGAAGGCATAGACGTCGCGGAAGGTGCTGTTTTCTTTTCGGGGGTAGAGCGCGTCTGGCGACAGATCTGGGGAAGCCGAGACAGACATCGAAAGATGAGAGAGAGACCGCGCTGGAGAGACTTTATCAAGACTATGGGAGGCATCCAATGTTGGCATTGGCGAAGCATCGATTATAACGACAGTTCGGATAGACGGTGAGAATTCTAAGAAATTTTGGACAAGGCATCGGTTGAGTATGAATTGTTACTCAATGAGTGTCGATAATCGTGCTGCCTTATACGATTCCAAGGCTGGTATGAATTCTGTGAGTGACCTTAAATTTCATCATCTACAGAGCCGGCTGAAGAGATACAGTTATTAGCAGGCGGCGGGGATGAGGGCTTGCAACACCACGCAGTCATAGACTTCATTCCGGCGGTTCGAGTCAATAAACAGGGCAACATCAAACGAGGCATTACTGCTGCTGACGAATGCAAAGAATGGGAAGTGTGCGGAGGAATTGCTTCCCCAGTAGCCATTTGGATGACATCAAGCAGGTGCAAATGCACGCTTACCTACCTCCTGCTTCACAGCATTAGGTACAGCCTCCGTCTCCTTCCCTTGGTTGCAATACCTCCTTCCCTCCCCCAACCATCCCAGGAAAGAGAGCAGCGGCCCCTTCCCATCATGTCACGGACAGCTCCCCTGACTCTATGACGCCTTCCTGGAATCGTTCTTACCTCCCTTGATGGGAAGCTACCAGGTTCGATCATGGCAGAGTATATCATCCATCTGCCTCTCCATCCCCCAACGTCTCCTCTTCTTCTCCCACCAACATCACCACACGACCTCCTCATCCCACTCTCGCTACAATTTTGGCTCGTTTTCTTGGAACCCGGTTTTGGAACCTTCATTCCCACTGGCAGTCCTCATCAGAACAAATCTCGTCATTTCACTCATTCCATTCGTGCTTTAATAGCCCCAATAGCCCATCATGTGGCCCACCTGTCCTTCGGGACCAACGCCTCGACAGAGGCAGACGACAGTCGTCATCAGTCTGGTCGTCCTGGCCCTCCTCACAGCCTTTGCCGTTACCCAGGCAGTCCAGCCAATTCTGGAGGAAGACCACTCCAACCTTGTCGCCAAAAGCAATCCAGATCTTGAACGCAGACAATTCTTCGGCATCGACTCCCTGCCAGGCAGCATCTTTCGTCCATCTGCTCCAGCTCCCAACCAAGACCAGTCAGCCATCACCACTCCTCTTCCTGCAGTTGGCAACAATCAACCACAAGGCCCTTTCGGTGCTCTTGGTGGCGTCGTGGACGGCGCTTTGAGCCATATCACAAGCCACGCTGGTGGGATCATCGCAACCCTGACTGCTAGGCGCGCAGGAGGCGGTGCAGCTACCGCAGCTTCAACAGTCAACATTGGCGATGTTGTTGGCACCTTCATCGATGGAACACCAGTCCAGAGTCTGGTGAATGCAGCTGCCAGCGTTGGCGGCAGTGTAGCTTCAGTCGTGCCGTCAATTCTGTCGGGCGTTACAGGAGCATCTAATCCTGCCGCACCCTCAACTGGTGGTCAACTGCCAGTCCCCATTCCTGGCGTAACCGAGGCTGTTGGCAATGGCAATCTTCCCACCATTATGGCCACGCTTACACAACCGGTCGGTGCCGCGACATCTCTCCTGAACAACCCACCTACCTCGCTGCCATCGGCTGTCGCTGCTGTGACAGATTCTGGGAACATCATGACTTCTATGGTCCCTGTCGGCAGCTCCGATCCCCTCACCAACCCCGTCATCCCGGATTTAAGCAGCAACTTAGGTGCGGCCACAGTCATCCTACCTGAGTCTTCGACACTTCCTACGGGTCTCGGTGGGCTCAATGCGCCACAGCTTCCTGACGACTCAACCGCGTTATCAAGTGTTTTAGCTTCCGTCTCTGAAGCTGTCAGCGAGGCCACCACTGCGATCCCAATTGTGGGAGATGCTCCAAGCCCGGTCACTACTCTGGGAGATGCAACAGAGTCCGAGCTGTGCACTGTCGTCAACATCGCCAAGGGTATTCCAACATTTCTTGCCGTCCCTTGCTCTGCTGTTCCTTCGAGGTCGTCAAGAGTTCCTGCGTCGGACGCGACACCGGCAAGTGGAAGTGCTGTTGTTTCATCCACATCAGTCCCGTCTGCGCCACCTGCCTCTCAGCCAGCGAATGGAAACACAGGCAGTGCTTCTCCGTCATCTCCAGCTGTCGGAGCTACCTCTCAAGGTTCCTCAATGACAGCAAGTGCTGCTGGCGGACAACAATCATCTGCTGCACCGTCTGCTGCCTCGTCTGCTGCCCCATCTGCTGCCCCATCTGCTGCTCCGTCTTCCGGTGGTCAGTCCTCACCCATCTCTCCATCAGCTGGCAATGGCCAGTCTTCGCCGGCTTCTCCGTCCTCTGCCGGAGGTGGAAGTCCTGTACCCACGGCATCAGCATCTCGACCTGAGACTTCAAGCCCGAACAACGGCCAACCGCAGAACACCGATCGAGGAGGTCAATTACCCGCACCATCGGGCAGTCCGGCGACACCGCCTGCACCTGGTAAGTTGTCATCACGCGGAGGTGACTAACGAAGCTAACATGATTTCCTAGCCAATTCTGCTTCTGCGAACCCTGGCCAGTCGGATGGAGCTGCTCCTGCTCCTGCTCCTGCGTCTCCTTCAGCACCTGCAGCGAGCCCTTCAATCACCGCCACCCCAGAAACTTCGCCAGCCGCTTCACAAGCCCCTTCGCAAGCCCCTTCGCAGGCTCCTGCTGGAACGCCAGGTGGAGGCAACAAATCTGGAGCATCTCCAACAAGTCAATCCGGCGGCATCTTTTCTGTTGAAGAACCAGAAGCCCCTGCACCATCGGGAAACGTTCCGCCATCCACCCCGGTCATCCCCATTTCCGACTGCCCTGCAGTGGTTCAATGTCCAGCATGCCCAGCGTCTCCCTCCAAGCCACCCTCTGGTTCTTGTCCCTGTCCGGGAAGGGGATATTCATGCTCGGAATGCCTCGACGGCTGGTTCTGCCCCCCTCAGGAGACGCCAATGGTACCTGCTCCGTGCGGGATGGGCTGGCCTTGTTATCACTGCAAAGGTGGCTGGTACTGTGCCCCTTCGGACGTAGGCATGGGATCTGGAGGCGCCAACGGGCCGGCCAATGTAGTCATCACCACCGTGACTGCTTTCGTTCTTCCTGGACCTACCGCAACTCCCGGAGATGGCGGCAACGGTTCTGGCAACGGCTCCAACAATGGTAGCGGCAACGGAGATGGCAATGGGAATGGGAACGGCAACGGCAACGGTTCTGGAAGCGGTGCCGGTAACGGTTCCAATGGCGATGGGGCTTCATCAACTTCCTGCTCCACGGCAAAAGATTCTCAGCAGACGGACACCTCTGGAAATGGAGATGGCAACAGTAGCCCAGCAAGCAACCCCAATGATGGCTCTGCCAACGGCAATGGAAGTCCCAATAATGGCGACCCAGGCAACGGGAAGCCTCCCGGCGACGGTTCCGGCAACGGCAATGGCGCTGCTTCGACACCCTGCTCTACGGCAAACGGAGGTCAGCCAACGGGCAATGGATCTGGAAATGGCGCAGGTACGGGCAATCCACCAGCCAAGGATCCCAACAATGGTTCTGGCAATGGCTCGGGTGACGAAAATGGAGGCTCTGGTAACGGAGATCCCGCTGCTACGCCCGCGAATGCTGGTCCTGCCAACGCCGCAACGACGCCGTGCACAACTTCCAATGGTGGCCAACCTACCGGCGGTGTTGGGGCTGGAGCACCTCCGAGTAGCGCACCTCCTACTGATCCCAACAACGATTCCGGCGCGGGTAATGGCTCAGGGAATGGCTCTGGCAACGGCTCGCCTGACACTTCTGGCAATGCTGCACCGGCCAACTCCCCTGATGGAAATGGAGCGTCTCCTGCACAATCTCCTCCCAATCCCAACACCAGCTCTGGAGGCAACGCTGGCAATGGTGGCTCTCCTGCAGATGGTTCCGGCAACGACAAAGGAGACTCTGGTGACGGAAAACCTTTGTCTGATTACGGCGCCTCGCCGGCAAACCCTGCCAACGGTAACCCCAGCAATGGAGCAGGCGCAGGTTCTGGTTCAGAAGTACCGACTGGCAATGGAACACCAACCAACACTGGTCCTGCTTCACCGGCATCAACTGGCAACGGAGGTGCGGGTGCGGGTGCTGGAGATCCCAACGCAGGTTCGGGCAACGCCGCTCCCAACGATGCTGCACCCAAAGCTGCCTCGGACTGCTCTGGTTGGAAGCTTCTTGGCTGTTTCAAGGATTCAAACATCCGAACACTTGACGGCGACCCATCAGACTACTTTGCTGGTAGCATGTCCAACGAGAAGTGCATTGAGCACTGCGCTTCCATGGGCTTCAAGCTTGCTGGTACAGAGTACGGAACGGAGTGCTGGTGTGGAAACATGTTCCAAATCGCAGAGCGTCTTCCGAGAGAGCAGTGCAACAAGCCTTGCGACGGTCTGTCTACAGACATTTGCGGAGGTGACTGGGCCGCCACCGTGTACAGTGCCGATGGTCAAGCGCTGAGCATGCCATCTGATGACGATGCTGGCAACGGCTCCGACGGCAATGGTTCTGGAGGCGATGGTGGCGCTGGCGACCCGAATGCCGGGAATCCTTCATCTCCACCTCAAGGCAACCCACCCGCGGGGACTCCTGCAAATACAGCGGCACCCGCGAACACTCCCGCGCCCGCGAGCAACCCCGCGCCTGCAGCCACATCTCCTCCCCAGAGTCAACCAGCACCAGCTCCCGCAGGTAACCCACCAGCTGCAGTGACACCTCCACCAACGCCCACTCCCCCTGGATTATCACAGGCAGAATTGGAGGCTCTGCTTCAGAGCATCATCAACTCCTTGCCAAAAGGAAGCCCCGATGGTGGATACGGCAGCGGTCTAGGAGCAAGGGACTCTGGGGCTGGTGGCAACAACGCGCCCGCAGGTACTGACAACGGCTACGGTGATGGCGGTCTTCCCGATCTTGGACCGCTCATGGGGCCTGGCCCGGTCGTTCCTCCTGAGGGGCTCACTGGATATGGCTCTGCGAAGAAGAGCGCGGCCAACCGGTACATGAAGCGCAGCAGGATCATAGGACGCCGTGCGGTCGCGGATCATGATGCTGATTGTAATGACGAGGTCGATGGACACAACGGAGGCTGCGCTGGTGCGAAGGCCTAGAGTCTTATGTCATCACGACGTTACTGATATGTATGAATTATGGGCATTGAAGGGGTGCTTTTTTGGCAAGAGAGCAGCACAGAGTTTATGGGATCAGGACGAAACATACCATACCGCTTGAGCTCAGATAGTGTAATTGATTGTTGCTTCAGTCTCATTCATTCGTCTTTGTCCTGCCAGTGTTCCATGATTACCAGCTCAGTGAATGTTTGAGGAAACCAACTCAGTGGAGATTTTCTATCCTGTCCAACCAAGTTTAATCAATGTCAGAGCTGAACGTATCATGCATCCATATCCTAAATTTGTCGCAAGTCAATGCATTTCACGAGGGGAAGGTTAAGGATGAGTGCAGGCATTCAGATCACAGCGGCCTTTTAACTTGTGACCTCTCCACCCTCGGAGTGAAAGCTTTGCAGATCTTGACGTGTTCACCGCTGGTTTCATGTATTCTATGGTATCTCTTGATTTTCCTTTCATACAGATGCTTGAGTGTGTTTACAATACCCAAAGTACGGGGCTGAACGACGGCAGGAGTATCTCTTGATGGATGGTGAGCGAGAAGCGCTGGGGTAGCTGACATGCATCGCCTAAATCATGTGGATTAGACTGTGATTGTGCTTTTAAACAGTCCACCGATGAGACACATATTCCAATCTCTGTCAGATTGAAGTGGCGGTTGGAAAGACGATGATGGCTTTTATAGTGACAGTGATAGATAGATACTCGTTTTGGTTATTACAATGTGCCCAGCCTCCTCTGTGTTCAGTGGTTGCCGGGACGTCCTCGACTTCATCCTCTCGGGGGGGGTTTAAATTGCAGTGAAATGCGTCTTATTGGATCGGCCGCGCACGATGGACAGGGGTCCATGGATGCGTTCATTCTTACCCTTTTATGCCTTTAGAGGCTATAAGGGGCTAATAGATAGGTCTTACTGTAATCCTATTCAACGCTCTTAATGCTAACGCCTTTCTCAATCACCCTGCCGTGACTGTAGCACGTACACTTTAGAGGCATAACGTCTTTCAAATTGCAAAGGCAACCTGGCGAGGTACGAGACGAGGACAGGGGTCCTATTGGCTGAGTACCTAGGTAGGAGACGACACGCCGATTAGTTCAATCTGCATACCGTCATATGTTGGCTTGCTCAATGTTGGAAGGCCAACGGAAGGCGTACGAGCCTGGTACGAGTCAGACATCAGACTTAAGTTCTTGAGATCAAGAGTCCCAATCAATGCCACTGGCTTTTACTCAAATTGAAACTGAGTTTTGCTGTATGGTAACAGGAAGCCCGAGAGAGACACTTGAATGTTGTCTGAACCGACCACTATCCCGCGAACCATTCGATACTTTGATGCCAAACCCTGATTTGATGCCCATTGAATGACGTCGATGACCATTTTGGAGCTCAGGTTCGTGTCTCGCAGCCTTGGTCCATAACGCCAATTTGGCTCCTCATTGTTAGCATATGATGGTGAACGTCAGGTCTATTATATCCACACCTTCGAAGCAGATGCTCTCCCATGATGGCATCACGTTTTCCAGGTCATGTCGTCTTCTCAGCATAGGTACTCATCAATATCAGAAGCAGCATCTTACTTGAGCGGCATGACTCCAACCAACCCTCATCCATAAACCAAACTCCGCCAAAGCTGGAGGTATGTAATAAGAATCCTATCTGTAGTTAAGAGGCAAGCAAATGGACGGACTCCATCGCCAAGCCGCACGCAATGAGCTGGGAATATACTTGGCCGACTTAGGAGGATGCATTAACGAATGCCGTTGCGCCTAGATAAGAGGGGATGCTTCTAGAGGGCCTTTGAGGTTGGACTCTTCCATTCATCATGTTGAGGATGCTGCTGGTAAATACGATGATAGGGATAAGTACCGCGCGCGATGTGAAACACCACACCAGGTCTTTCAGAGGCCAAATGAGATTCTCCCCTTCAAGCTTTTCGCGCACTCTCATCACCAACACTTCTGCCAAGACGACTTACACAATCACCTACCTGTCGCAGCCTGGCTGAATGCGTGATAACATGCTTCTCAGCCTCCAGAGACCCCTCAAATAGATCCCCCACACCTCTTCGCCTTAGACGTCAACCACATCAGGCAGAGACGACCCCTCTATAAGAGTATTTCTTGCCCAGAGTCTCTCCCCTCTTCAACTGGCGTTGAGAGGTCGCCTGTTACGATTCTTGAATAATTGCATATGAAACTTTAAGAGTGCTCAGAGACCGCAGTAACTTCATCACACTAAGATTTCGTAAAGGACTGCCTCGACAGAATAATCCCAGTGAATAGCCTCGCAGAGATGAGCACCGCGCGGGACCAAAGACAATAATAGTCTTTAGCCCGTCCAGCTATCCAGTAATAGCTACAAGCAAGACCAGATCGACTCCCATCCAGACTTCTCCCACATTTCATCACCAAGAACCCCCAACCCCAAGAAGGGCATCTCATCACAGGTCCCCAGCGGTCATTATGCCCGCACACACTCATAGCCCAGCCCTATGGCTCCCCTTAAATAGATCTTTCACGCAGGCCTCAGGACACACTACGTACGTAGCACGCGTTAAACACTTTAAAAAGAACATCATCCTAACGAGGAAGAACCTCTTTCTTTTCAAGCAGCAAACCAATCGCCCAGCCACAGGCCTGGAGTTGCAATCCTCAAATATACTAGAAACGCCATAAACCACTCCCACCACCTCCAGCGAAACTCCCCCCCTCCTAAAACTACACTTCGCACGTATCCATCCACATACCCGCAAACCTACAACCCCGCGTGACGACTAGAACTCTATCACAATCCTGCTACCTTACAGCTGCCTCACCCTCATGTCCCACTCATAAGCCCCATTCACTGCGCCAAAACACGACAACGGACCATCCATAACCATGGTAACGGGACGTCATTGTGAAGATTGGCTCGGGGAGGTTCACAGTCAGCGAACCAACCAACATTCTGGAACTCCGCGTCCTTTATAAAGAAGTCTTCCACCCCAAAGACCCCAGAACTACCCCCAGAACCTTGCTGTGGCTACTTTGAGGGCCATCACAAAGGCCTCGCTTCCCAGGCGCAATCCCTTTTGATATGCCTCTTATACACCACTCACCCACAGACACACCAAATCCTGGCCTCTCAAGATTGACATCTCATCACTTCACTTTAAAGCAAAGACTCTTCCATCATATTAATAATGTCAATTCGGAACCAGACTATATTTACTCAACATGCCAACGCCCAGAATGCAACAAAATAAAGAATTTTCGCGCCAAAAACAACTACCATGCCCCTCTCATTCATAAAAGGGATACATGTTGAATCCAAAGACGCAACGCACTTTCACAGACAGCAAGAAAAAATCCAACATGGCAAACAGTAAAAGAAAGTCTGGTTACGGGTGGGTATACAAAGAAACACCCTATACGAAATGATCCTTCTTTTGTTTTGCTTCCTCACACAGGGAAAATATCAAAATCCCCAAGGCCTGGGTTTCCCGGGATCCTTTTCCCCCTCATCATCTGCTCTCTTCCCTTTCCTTGGTTTTGTTATTCCACCCAAACCGGAAGAGAGATGTGTGTGTGTGTGTGTGTGTGTGTGTGTACTGCTGCAGAAGTAAAAAAAAGAAGTTTTTGCCTTCCCTTTAATCCAGTCCGTCTATAAAAAGGCGAGTAACTCTTATGGTGGTAAACGGTTATGAGAAATCGATCCAGACGTCAAGTCGGAGGGACGGGTTATACGGGATAAGGAGACATGGCGGCCCCGCGGGGCGGCCGGTTAAAGGTGGTATGGAGGTATATTTTGTACAGTGTCGGAGAGGTAGGGTGTGACATCTAGTTGCGGACGGCGGGCATGTCCCACTTTCCACCAACGCGGGCGACGACAGCGGCGTCTTGTACGGCGTCGGGGCTCCACGTGGCGCCCGGTGTGACAATTCGGCGCATGATACGGCTGATCTTTTGCGGGTGGACGGAGCTGACATCGACGGGTACACTGTTGGAGAAGGCGGGGAGGGAGCCGAGCTCGAGTGAACGCTTGCCAGCAGCGGGTGCGGCAGCGGTCTGGCCGGGCTTGATGACGGCGAAGTAGATGGCGACGACAGCGGCGACAATGGCGATGATGAGGACTGGGCTGAGTTAGTGGCAAATTGGAACATAGCCTCGCTGGAGAACTTACCGCAGATACCCAGGCACCACCACTTCTTCTTGCGGGTCTTGCGTGCGGTGTTGACGGCCACACCAATCTCCTGGTTACCCTTGTCGAGGTTCTCGACGACCTCCTCGCCCTTCTGCTCGATCTGCGTAACGGCGGCCTCCTGCTGTACGACGAGGACATCCATGTCCTGGAAGAGCTGAGCCAGCTCGACCATCTGCTGCTCAATCTTTTGCAGGGCAGCCTGGCGGTCCTGGACGGCAGACAGCACGGCATTGGCCTGCTGTTGGCGACCGGACTGCATGACGGCCTGCTGGAAAATCTGGGCACCGGCGCCGGCATCCTCCACAGCCTCACGGACCTCGCGCTCGTCGGCGTCGGGGCGCACAATGCGGTACTGACGGGCCATCTGGTCCTGGGTGCGCTTGCGGAACTGGGACTCGACCTGCTGGTACTGCTGGATGGCGCCCTTCAGGCGGCGGTCGACGCGGCCGACCTGCGGCGAGTTCTTGGGCGTCTGGCCTTCGGGGGTGGACTTGACCTGGCGGACGCGGTCTGTGAGGGAGCGGTACTGGGTCATCGTCTCGGAGGAGAGGGCATCGAGCTGGCGGGCGGTGGCGGAGTTCGCGGAGGTGTCTGCGTCGGTGAGTGTGCGCTCTTGCAGCATGCGGAGCTGATTGAGGTTCTGCTCGATCTGGTCGATGCCTTGGTCGATGGATCGGCACTCGTTCAGGATCGCGTTAGGGTCGGACGACTGGCCGAAGCCACCGGCGTTTTGGGCGAGGGATTCCATTTCGACGTTCGTTCCTGTGAAGGACGCGTGTGAGCGATGCGAGCGAGGACGACCGTCGCGGCCTTGGAGCATACCGTATTGGTCCCTACCCATTTGTGGTCCGTTGTTATATCTGGATCCTCCGTAGGGAGACGGCCCTGAGCCGAAGGACTGCTGGGGAGGGCCTCTCATGGGGGCGCCGTAGCCTCCGCCTCCTGAAGGGGAGTCATCGCGCTGGTCAAAGGGGTTTTGACGACCACCGTATCTGTCATTGGTTGAGTCTGTTAGTCTACCGCGGGAGAGGTCGTATTCGTCGTCGTGGGCGCCGTCGGCTCCTGAAGACAGAGAAACATACCCGTACTGTGCCATGATGTTAGTTTCGGCTTCGGACACCGGTGGAGGACTGGATTAGGAGAGGTAGGGAGGTGAGGTCGAGAGAAACGCGATAGAGTGGTAAAAAGCAAGCAACACCATACAAATGCAACGCAACCAGGCTGAAGCAAGAATGAATGATGTGCAGAAAAAGGTTGGTGATCGATCCAAAGTCAAAATGATTGTGCTTGGGGGGGTTTGGGTTGGGTTGCGATTGCGGAAAAGGGAGCGACCGGGTGGAGGACATTCGACTTCGAGAAGGGGGGAAGAAAGGCCAGAACATGTGCCTTGTGGCTCTGGGGGGTTTGACACAGCGCGACACACAGAGAGTCAGGCCAATGGCAGAGAAAGGCACGACGCAATGCAACGTCGGTAGGGTAGGGCAGTGGGTGCAATGGGTGCAAAGGGACTGGGAGAGAACAGGAACAGGGCGGCGGTCGAAACGCCGGAAGTGCGAGGGTTGGGGTGAAACACTGACACTCATGGCTGCTTCTGCGAAGCGCGTAGGCTTCTTCCTTGCGCGACGACGGGGCGATTTTTCAAAGAGGATTGATTTCTCGCAGTCGAGGTGTCGTCGGTCGCGCGACGCAAAGGAGAGAAGCTGGATCGATCAATGCCTTTTTGTCTTTTTGTTTTATTTCTTTGGTAGGTAGGTCGGTTGGCAGGCAGGCAGTGTATCGATGAGGTAGGTGGTAGAAGCAATTGAGTACGGGCAGAATGGGCTGTTTCCAAGGAGGGAGATGAGACGGATTTTGTCGACAGATGGAATGTTGCAGTGTCCAAGAGTGACAGCGTAACGGCAGCGACAGCGATGAGAAGACGAAGAAAGGTCTTGGTGTCTCTTTTTGGTGGTGGATGTGGATAAAAAAGAGAGGAACCAGGAGACAGGGAAAGCGACGCTGGGCCGGGGGTGGCTCTCTTTCTCTCTGTCTGGGTGGATTGTTCAGGGGACGAAGCGAGACGAGGCGAGGAGGTGCGAATGGGCCGGGCCACCTTTGGTTTAGATTCCACGTTGGATTGATTGATTGACTGATGGTAGTGCACTGCTGCTGCTCTTGCTGCTGGGTTCAGTGCTGGTGCGCGGGAGGTGTGGCTTGAGGCGCTTCTTTGTAGCAGAAATTCGAATTGTCTGTGAGCAGCTGGGAAGGGGGGCCCTGGCTGCGGAATGATCGCCGTTTAGGTAGCGAGAGATGATGGAGGGTCCGTGTTGATTATGAGAGGCAGCCGTTGCAGAGGGCTGGTTTATTTTTGTTCGTATTTCGTCGTCGTCCTTTTCTGACTGATGGCCGTCGTCGTGAGTAAGACTGCTGCGGTATGCTGTAGTCTGTCGTATGTTGTGTTGTCCTGAGTATGTACTTATTCGTGGTCGAGTATGACTTTCGATGGTTCGAGATACTTGGCACCTACTAAGGTCCAAAGTGGTGACAGTGACAGGGGCAATGCAACACACGCAAGGGAAAGGGGCGCGGATGCGTGCTGCTTGCTGCGAGCTGCGTGCGGCGTGCAGGAACTCCTCCCAAGAACGAGGACGGTCCCAGACTCCCAGTGGGTGGTGTCTCGACTCAGGGCACTTGCAGCGCCTCTGATTGGTCCGCGGGCGGGGCGATGAATGGACCCTGAAGCTTGGACTCCCCTACTTGGGCTACGCAAGTTGTTACTTCGTCGACTCGCTGCTCTTTTTCGGGTGTGGTGTAACACGCCCGAGGCGAATAAACTTGAGGCGCCGCGCGGGAGATGCGAGGACGAGGGCCCGATCAGTTAATGCGCCAGCTCCAAAAAGGCGATTATTGGTGACGTCGGGCGACGGTTGCTGACTGAATTTCCCCCTCCTTTTCTCTGTTAATGAATGAGGTGAGGCCTGAGCGACTTTTGGCTTTTGGTGCTCCGTTATGCCTAAGCTGCTTGCTTTTCTGGCTGGCTGTATTGCTCGCTGACTGACCGTTCGTGCCAAGTCAAGTGTGCAAAACCCAGATACTCCAGAAGGCTAACGCTGCTGAGGTGCTGATTGAACCAACCTATGCACAGCCTGCCAAAGGTTGCTGAACTTGCGGCTTCAAGCGGTCTCGTGACGACACTGCGCCGGCAAAGTATCAATGGGGGGGAGGAGGCAACTTTGAGCTTGCTGCTGCAGGGATGTCGTCGACGGCCCAAGTCGTCAGCGAATCGAATCGCGTCCCGTCTGGGCGGCTTTCTGCGTCTTGCTTCGGTCGCAGCGTCTTTTTTTACCGGCCAACGAAAGGCCGCTGCTGAGGGTGCTGTTGAAACCCGAGCACGCAGATTGGTGTCCAATCAAATTTGCTGGTAGTACTGGCTCGTTTCGCTGGATTCTCTTTTGTTTCTTTCGGTACTGGCGTGCGGATGGTGGTGCACTGCGTGTTCGTGTTGGCCCGCAGTGGTGATGCCTGGCTTCAATGCCTTCGGTGGTGTGTGTGTGTGTGTGTGGACGGGTCGGGTCGATCAATGCCCACGACGGTCGTTGTGAGCGAGTCGAATCAACCACCTTCACCTATCTCTGAGACGTTGACTTTTTTGCTTTTCCAATGTATTGATTGGGTTCTTTTTCCTTTTCCAATGACAGTCGAGTGGTGGTGGTGACTGTGTGTTTCGAGCGGTGGGCGGGCCCCAGAAAACAAGCAACACCAAGAAACCGGGGGTGGTGGTGATGCTGCTGAAGCTGGAGACTGGGTGATCGAGAAACACTTCGAGGGAAAAATTGGGAAAAGGATTAAAAACCAAGAAGACCCCGTCAGCAATCCAGAAAATGGGAACGCCGCCTCTTAAACCATCCACACACACCATCTCATCTACAGCTCCTCCTCCCCCCCAAAGAAGGAAAAGGAAAAATCAGGCTGGGCCAGAACGGAACAAAAAGACCAACCCAAATTAACACAATCCAGTCAAGAGAATCCTTCCGGCCACTGTGCTGCAGCAGCCCAGACAGCTGCAGCTTCCTACACCTACCATCACACCCACCACACCCCGCTCTTCAGCTTACGGTCTCGGAAAACCACCAAAAGAGCTAAGTCTACACGAGAAAAAGAGGCTTGCCATCTGCATGAGTTGTCTCCCCCCTTCGATTCACCTCACCCCTCCAGCGCCAAAGTTCCGTCCGTCTCCGTGGACATGTGTCTGTCTGTACGGCTGAGCTTAGCCTCACCTTCACTCAAGACTTCAAGCCAAGCTGGCCATCAGCTTCTCCGAAAAAAGGTGCGGTAAACTCTGGTGTTTCCCCATCATCCGGTATCCAATGTTTCTTCCGCCCGGGAAGCAATGATGATGTAGCCAGCTTCCAAGAAGAAACCCCGACGTCAGGAACACCACAGAAAAAACACCCCCGGTCGCTCACCATCCTTCGCCTACTTTTAGACTCGGTCTGCTGCAAGCCGTAAGCCCATGGGTTCCCATCGTCAGCAGGCTGGGCGGGTTCGAACTTGCCCGCGAACGGCTAAAGCCCACCCGACCAGTTAGTTCTCAGCCCCGTCGCCGATGAACTTGATCCCCGCCATTCCGGGTGTGTATCCGTACGTGCAAAATGCAGGTGCCTAACAGCTTTGCTTACTATGGAGCTTTCCATCAAATCCACAGCCGCACGAAGAGGCGCGGGTTATCAAGCTCAGCTCGCTAAGGACATCAATACAAAGTCCTACGGAGTTTTTCCCACCCAACGGACACAGCCTTCCACACCGTCCCATTTACATCGACCACCCGGCTACCAATCCCGCCTCACACCTGCGCCTTCCGCCGGGACGAAGCACTTCCTACTAGGTGCTCCCTTGGAAAGTGCACCACTGAACCCGCTGCAGTCCGGCCACAAGCGGCGGTCCAGATCCTTGGCCCGAAGAACTTTGAATTGTGCCCCCTTCAGAGGACTGGGAATATCCCATCTGGACACTCGTTGCGCCAAAGTCAATGCTGAATTCTTCTCAGAAAAGGAAAAAAAAAAAGAAGAAATCTTGTTCGCTGTCGGCGTTGGCATCGCCACGACGCGCGGGGTACGCTGGTATCTCCGAGGAGGGAAAGCAAGTCTGCCATCGCACCCCCTCAACTTCCTCGATGAAGCTTTTGATCACGCATTCCAGTTCTTCGCCTTCCCACAAAGCATCCCGAGTAAAACCAAGACAAAGCCCGCAATGCGCAGCCCTGCCAATTACCCAAGACCGCTGCTGACTACACCACATCCACCTCCATCCCTTATCGCAGGGAGGAAAGCGAGAACAATCCCATAGGGCTGTGCTGCATTCTCACCAGGACCTCCCCTCTCACACCCGTGAAAAGATCTGAGTTGCTTCGTCATCCCGAACGGGACAGCCAACGGCCCTTCCCCCTCCCCCGGCTGCATAGTACGGAACATCGGCTTGAACAAGATCAGACCCGAGCGGCGCCGTCGCGTTCATGCGAGCCGGGCGGCGGCCGTTTTACTTATACCACCCCAGATCTGGCCTTTCGTCTCGGCCGTGTGCGACGGTTGTGGTGTCTTTGACCTCTGTGGTGACTTGGGACGAAATGTCGTCAGTGGTTTTGGTCGTGGGATTGTTGGCCCACGTGCCTACGAAGTTGTGAAGTATGTCTTTGGTATGGAAAGCTGAGGCTGCTGCGGTGGTCTGACGCTATCGTGCTCTCAGAACTGGTTTGCGCTCACGAACTTAGCTGAAGAGTTTTGGCGAACCCAAGTTGCCGAACATGAGAAGGTATATGAACGATTCAACATGCGTCTGAAGAAACTCTCTCAATCTCTCTTGTCTGTTCTGAAAGAACTAGATGCTGCATAGGCACACAAACCCCACCATCGCATTACACAAGGACAAAAAGCTTGTCTCTTCAATTCCTCTGCGTGTCATGCTCTCCCTGCCATATCGTCGGTTTGAAACCCGCGTCTAAGCCACCTCAGAAAACTCCTTCATGCCACACATGCCTGAACCATCCCCTCCCCAACCCGTTAAACACCAAAACCAGAAAACACCCCATTACTCAGCAAGCCTCCTCGCGATGCTCCCTACCTCTCATACCACAGCATACGCCGACACATAACTCACGCTCGAGTCGCTCGGCTCAGTCACCATGCTGCTTCGCTGGTACTGCACAAACCTGAACACCGGGTGCCCCTCGCCGAGCTCTTCCAGCGCGGCCATCGTCACCCCGATCGGGTGCCGCCCGCAGACCGTGTTCTTCGTCTGCTTCAAGTTATCGTAGAAATTACTATGCTTCCCCGTCTTGATCGCCTCGATGGCGAGGTCGTCCACCATCTTGATCGTCTCGTGGATCGGCGGCCCATCCGGCGCGCTGTACCCGCGCAGCCGCTTCATCTCCTCCACCGTGCCGTCGGGCGAGTACACCGTGTAATCAAAATGGCTGCCCCAATGACAAAAGTCCGAGCTGACAATGAACGCGTTCTCGGGGTCCTTGAGGTACGGCGCGAGCCACTTCCCAACCTCCTTCTCTTCCGATTTGTTGTTGTCGCCGACGAGGATCGGGACGACGGGCGGGAAGTTGTCGGGCGAGCCGAAGGTCTGCTCGAGGCGCAGCCAGAGGTAGGGCAGGTGCATCTCGAGCGAGTGCTCCTTGTCGTCATTGTTGCCGGGGATAGGCGGGACGTCGTGCGCGCCGCTGATCTCGGCGATGATGGCCTCGTCGACTTTGAGCTTGCCCCAGGGCGTGCCGTAGTTCTGGTACTCGGTGACGGCGCAGCCGCGGAGGTAGAAGGTGTGCGAGGGCCCGAGGAGGAAGACGCGCTTCGCCTTGGAGAGGTCGAGGGCCTTGTAGGCCCAGGCTGCTGTCGGGCCTGAGTAGTCGTAGCCAGCGTGTCTGTGGATGGGAGATTGCCGTTAGCAATGAAGGTTACCTTGGTGGATAGTGACTAGACGAAGCTTACGGTGCGATGATGACTCTGGCGCCTGGAATAGGCAGGCCGTTGCCGTCAATCTGGTCCGGGACGCGGGCGAGGTACTCTTCGAGCTGTGACCTGAGGACCGTCGGGTCTCCGGCGTACCACGAGCCTGCCTTTCCGGGTCGGCGTGTGTCTCTCGGCGCCATGATGTAATGCTCTGTGAAGGTGGGATGGGTCGTGTTTCTTGACAGTCGTCGATTAGTAGGAGCTGTTGAGAAAAGGGAGAGCGTAGAATGACGAAAGACAGAATGATGTACGCAAGCAAGTCTGGAGCTTCCTGGCGTGATAGGTAGGGGTCCCCTCTGCCCCGCACTCTGCTGCTGCTGTGCTTGGAAGCTTCCCGCGGGCGGGAGCTCCTGAGGGGCCGGCGAGGGGTAATATGCCCCACCCCAACCACACGATCCCGGGAATGCCCCTTAGCGCCGAACAGGTGCTCCACACGGCCGGGGCCGAGATGAGCCTTTGATGCGTTGGTGACATTCTCTTCATGCAAGCGCCTGGTTTGCTGATTGAAGACCATGTGTCGTGGATGTGTCGAGGGACAAAGGCCTCAAAAGTTGACTCTCGTGAAGCCCATCCTCACGAGTCAACCCAGGACCCAGGCATGACCTCCCTTGGCCGCTCCACACCCGCCCAGAACTCGGCGGCAAACACCTCAAACTCAGGCGCCCACCACAGCCGCCACTGCCTCAGCTGCGGGCCGTAATCGAGGCCGACGATGCGGACCGGCAGCCAATACAAGTCGCTCCTCGGATGGTCGAGGTCCACCCCTTGCATCCAGGCCTCCCGCATCCTCAGCTGGGCGCGGACACGTCTTCGCGAGGCGAGGATGGCATCGGCGTCGAAGGCGCCTTTCACCTGCGGCGCGGTGAACTTGAGTTTAAGTGCTTCGCTTCTGCCGTATTGTAGCAGGTCGATGCCGGCGCTCTCAAGATCTCGCAGCCATTGCCGCAGGATGCAGTGGAAGATGGTGTCCCACCTTGGGTAGGATATGTCTGGCGAGATACGGCAGAGAGCGCCGCCGATGAGGGAGATTAGAGGTGTTCCAGTCCAGACGGGCACGCGGTACCAGTCCCATGGTACGATAGTCTCTATGCTGTGAAGGTCCTTTACTCCCGTGGCTTTGATCGTGTCAAAAACGGCGTGGCTCCAGCTGGCATGGTATGACTTCATCCGAATCATGGAAGGCATCCTCCTCGAAGAGTCCTCATCATCTGAGGATTCGTCTTCATCCAGATCCCGGCTCAGCCGCGGGTCGAATTGCATCTCATCAGCAAACCGCTTCCCAAGTGCCAGAGCAGCGGAATGCACAAGCGAGAACCCTGCTTCAGTGGACTCTCGCACATCTTCTTGTACAAACCGCCCATCTTCTCGGATCAGAGCCCGGTAGACCTTGACATCTTGCGTCGTGAACGCCCCAAGACGAAGCGCCTCAGCCCGCTCTCGCAGCGGCATGTCGTAGTAGCCTGGCAAGAAGTGGCGCCGGAAGACGCGGAGCCAGTCGTCGCCGTAGGAACACTCCGTCTCGAACTCGAACATGCGCTCGATGCCGAGGGTCTCGATCTTGTCGCTGCGAGACTGGAATAGAGAGACTAGGGCTCGGTGCTTGGGGTCGTCTTGCGGCGCGAGGTTTTTGCGGGACATGACGAGGGTGCTCAAGGGACTCCTTGGGATGTGTCAGATGCTGTGCTTCTATGAATGACAGCGGGGTGTGGCTTACTCTGAAGTAGCGTCTTTATCGTCTATGAAGTTCTCGAGGCCCAAGTCAAGCAAGGCCTTGCAAGTCTCGACCTGCTCGGAAGACGTTGCATACTTCGGATGGTGAGCTGGACCGGCCGGAAACAGACATGCCGTTGACTTACGTATAACAGCGACGCGCCCTGCTCATCTCTATCAAGCGGCGATGCTTCTCCCTTACTAAACATGCCCATCATGGTATTCACATCGCCCTTGTTGACGATAGTAAAGATGGCACTTTGCTGCGACCGTACGCTAAACGTTCGCAGACTTTGCTGCCACCCTCCTGCGATGCTCCAACAGAGTTGGACCTCCCACACGGCTCGGGATATCCAGGCCGGCAGTTGCACGGCGACATTCCACTCATTTCGTTCTTTGGCTGCTTTGGTCGCTAGCTTTCCTGTCGCCGTGGGCCTGTACGACGACAGTCTGACCCCCTTCCAAGTAGACTCGGATCTAACGATGACACACTCTGTTGTCGGTCGCTTGTTCGTCTGCTGATCTTCCAGTGTCGAAAGCTGTCTGGTGATGCTCGCAAGCTGAGTTGACACGTCAAAGGAGATTCTCCGTGCTATCCTGTCTTCCGAGAGTTGGTGTAGCACTTTCTGCTCACGGACGACTTTCGCGGCCGTCTTCTCGGCGATCCGCTCCTGTGAAGCTTGCATTATCGCCCTAGTTGCGTGAGCAAGACAAGCATCCGGGTTTGCATGATGTGAAACTTACCTGTCATAACACCCAACGCACATCAGAACCATCCCAATCGCCGAGTCAAGCCTCCTCTCAAGCTTCTCCAGATCATCGCTCCGCAACGCAGCCCACGCCAACCCCATCTTCCTACGCGCTCTACTCTTACGACTACCCGTCGTCTTTCCATGTTGTTCTATACTTGCTTCGAGATTTTTGATGAGCCCTGCGAGAGCGTCATGAGCTTTCTTCGCGTACGTGATGCAGGACCTCGCATGCTGTGCTGAGAGGAGGTCCATGTCGGGGTCGTCTTCACAGCGACGAAGGAGGTCTTGGAGGACGGGCCCGAGGGCTTCGAGTCGGTCGACTATGTCTTGGAGATTGGACGGGATGTCTTCGATTTCGTGCCATAGGCGGACGGCTTTGACGACGCCTAGGCAGAGTTGGCCGAGGGCGATGCCGCTTGCTGCGGCACCGATGGCTTCCATGCTGAACTTGATAAGGATTCAAAGGCTTTTCGTGGAAGTTTGACTACAGTATTTCATGAAGACATGTTCGATGTTGGGTGTGCAGGATTGATGGTCACACATAAGAAATCTGAACCCCATGAGCGGGAGGCCGTCGCTCTGATCGATCAGAGAACCATCTGCGGCCGCCGATGACCGTATGTCTCGAAGATCAAGGATTCATCTCGTACAGCCCCGATATAGCCACATCACACCATTGCATTGGGGGCGGGACGGGCCTGTCCCGCGGGCGGCAAAGATGCAGCTTTTGACAGGGGTCTGTCGCCAGTCCTGGTGAACGCGTTGAGTTGAGCCACGGGCGCGACCCAACCAACATTATTTTGCAGTACTTTTCTTTGAAACTTAGCACTGAATTTTGTTATATCAAGTAATACAAAGTCTGAAGGTGGAAAATCTCAGGGTTGTTCGGATTCAGTCTCGTCGAAAAGCCTTCGGGTGGATGAAGACTGTTTCTGTAGTACGACGTGCAAGCTTTCAAAATGTTTTTCATGAGCAGTCTATGCCATGACGCCTGAACATCTCGGGGTACAGGCCTAACAGGGAGGCCTGTTTCTTCGATACTCTGACCAGACAATCCAGTCACCTCTCTCATCATCATCCCAAGGGACGTCTTTGATGCCAAGGGGATCATCTTCATGAGAATCGAAATCGTCCACCCAACTCCCAGGAATACTGGAAGCCGAACTTTCGACCATGCGCCAAAATTCCCCGGCATATTCGTAGTCGTAGATAGACCACCATATCTTCCACTGTTCAGGCAATGCGCCGTAAGTAATGCCAAGAACTTTAACATAGCTACACCGACGCACTTCGCCCTTCGTCCAGCACGGGATTCTCGCCTCTCGATGACACGTCTCGGATAATCTTTCTCGGCATCCGTAATCCAAAAGATTGACCCCGTTAGCGTGCAGGATACTTGCCCAAGATTTAATTGCCGATTGCAAGACCCTGTCGAAGATTTGAGGAGAATGCGTTTCACATCGATTGAACATCATCTCAACCATTAAAATTAATGGTGTCTTTCTCGTGTTCCACACAACCAGCGACAGATCACTCGGGCTTGACCTTGCAATATCACCGATCATGCTGCCATAACTGCCTTTTTCCAATGGCTGTGGTAGCTCGCCGTGCGATTCCAGAAGCTCCCAGCTTACTCCCACCGCCATCAGATACGACAGAGGAAACCACTCCTCGGACATGGAGTGGAAAGATATAACCAACTCGACGCTGAATGCTCTCATTTCTGGTAAGAGGCACATGATCTCGTCAAGATTCCAGTGCGCCTTATGCAGCCCGTTCACGCAATGCCAAAGCCTTGCGTCGAACGGAGCTAAAAGCAACGCAGGGTTCATGACTCGTTGAATCTCACGATACTGTTCAAAGGTCCTGCCCTTCATGGCTAATTGCCATATGTCACCCTCGTCTTCAACACTGTCCGGTGCATAGGCTGTGAAAGCCCTTAAGATCTCAACACTGCGGTTAATACCTTCTTCTGAATTTCCGGGAGACATGAGCAGCTGTACAAGCGGTGTTCTTCACATTTATCAGCTTATACATCTCAGCAGTCACGGTGGATCATGAGCTATTGACCTTGAGTAAAATGTCGTTCGTCCCTTCCTCGGGTGTGTTTCTGAATATTCACTAAAGGACCCCGGATTAAGACCGACGCTCAAAAGCCACTTCGATGTCTCAACAGCACTATACAATGCCGCGTACTTGCAGGCGAGTATTAGCGAGCGGAAAGGTTATAGCAGGTTCTGGCGGAAGAGAGGCACGGCAAGTTTTACGACATACTTACAAATAGTAGGCTGTATCCGTAATTGTTGTACGCGTACGGTGTCAAGCTCAGTTGACAAAGACTCTTCTGCAAGTTGATAACGTCGTCACGCCACATGACATCTTTGATGCTCTCTGGGAATGAATCTATCACTGCGTGAGATGATATGTTCAGCTGCCAACCTGACATGCCCCTTTGGACCATTAAAGAGTGAACAGAATTGCCAAGCCATCTCGGGGTTCGGAACGAGATGTGGGAGCTTTGAAAGCTGACGCTAAATGCAAGCCTGCCTAGTAAAGTCGTGCCTCTAGCCATTGCCGCAACATCTGTGTGAGATGATTTTGCGAGATGTGATTTTTCGAGTCTGGGAATCTCATGAGGAAAGTCGTTTGATCTAACGAGATGGTGCGATTCAGTATTGTGCGTATCGGGATCTTCCAGTGACTTAGGAAGTCGTTCGACGATAATCGAGGCGCACATCCTGCCAAACACCTATCAATATGTGTCATAGGCGAGACATGTATACGGAAAGGATAGCCTTGCATGTAATACTGATTCTGTGCCATTCTGAAGAGACGCAGAGCACGATCCAGTTTCCGTTCCATTGCCTCAAGACTGCTCTTCTGAAAGACTATCTTTGCGGCCGCTAGTTTCTGTCTTCGTCGTCGTTTGTCCGCGAGACTGGCGATATGGATATCCAGAGTCCTTTGAAAGTCGTCCATGGCGGCGCGCGCTCTGCCAATGGCATTCTGCATAATCGTACCATTCCACACTGAGTTCGGCAAGGGGTTATTGGCGGCATTGCTCTCGGCGTCGCGTAGGAAGTCGTCGAGGTCCTGGAGCTCCTCGGCTTTCTCTAACAGAGTTTCTGGCAGGTCTTTGACTTCATCCCACAGGGACTTGAGTTTGAAGGATACGGTGACGGCTTTGCCAGCCAGGTCGACGACAGCGATGACGCTGGCCACAGTGCCTAGAGCTTCTGCCATGTCGACGGCCGGATGCTGGTAGTGTGCATGCCTTGATTGAGGATGAATTCGACTCGGAGAGGATGAAGAGGGAGAATTTGCTGGGTTCCGCCAGTTTCATGCGGTTTTCAAAGTATGCCTACAGCCTGATCTGCCACACCTCCATGCTGGGCAGGGCTGCGGGTCAGCATGAGCAGGATTGGATGAGGGACATCGCTCCCATGGTCACCTGGAATTCATGCATATGCATGTAGACTGCGCCGCAAGATAATGCATGTTGGGGGAGGCATCTTCTGTCACTGGCTTTTTGTGGTTGCATAGCCGCCCGGTTGGTGTTGCGGAGCATAACCAGTCACCCCATCTGTGAGGTACAGCTAGCAGAGCTTACAAGGAAGCTTGACATCTGTTCGTGGTGAATAATCATCTCTCATGCTCGCAAAATTTCATCAAGAATTCGTCTTGTGGCGGAGTTCAACTTCCGAGAGCTCGGCAGGCCCTGAATGCGCGATCGCTGACAGGACGCCTGACAGACTTGTCCTTTTGAAGCCTACCGCATTGCCAATGGTAGCCGATCATGACTCAAGTTCTGAAAACACCTCATGATTCTTGGGGTCAGGCACATGATATTCAAAATGATGTCTTGCTGCTTTCAACACGTCTTCTGGACCAGACGTCTTTCCAACACCCTCATTCTTGAGCGCATTTACCAAGTTAATTAGACGAGGACTCACATATTCCCCTAATCTCGGCATTCAATCATCGCTTGAACTACTTGAAACTTGTCGATGAATGGCGCTGTAGTCACTGTCCGCTACGAGAGAATTTTGCTCTCCGGGCGGATGCTAGTGGTCCGCGCGACTACCTGAAAGTACGAGATGCCGGCGGAACAAGCTCGTGGCTTCGACAAGACGGCGGACGAAACGAGAGAAGGCTTATTTAGAACCACAAAGGTAAGAAACAAATACTAGGTTGCTATTTTAGAGAAGCATGTACTTCTTCGGGGACGAATGAGAAGTCCCAGCCCACCCTAGATCGGATTCTTGGACTGTTCGCCTTACCGCACATGCACGTAAAGCTCGACCTCAAGACTAGACTGTTCCACAGACGTCGAGATATAAACAGAAATGGGCAAATTCAAATTGGAGGTCTGATCTTGCGATATTCCGACCAAACGAACGGGACTTTCTCATCATCTTCATCGTCATTCTCGTCAAAGTCATCCGTCCAACCTCCCGGGACGTTGAAATCAGAGGGAGTTAAACCTGGATTTTCCACCATATTCCAAAAGTCTGCTGCGTAATCGTTGATATACGGAACCCACCACAGCCTCCATTGTGTGGGCAATGCGCCGTAGGTGATGCCAAGAAGGGAGTAGGTGTATTCGATCCCCGTGTGGACACCTTCTGAGTTGGAACGCCAAGCGGTCTGTTCCGACACGCACCTGCCAAACTTTTGGTATATGTCTCTCATCTTACGACCATAATGCAAGATATCAACACCGCTGTCGTAGAGAATAGTCGCCCAATGTGTGATTGATGACTGGAGCATCTGGTCAAAGGCTTCGGGCGACTTCCAACCCGGGAGGAGTTGCTGGAGAAATAGGTATATTGGTGTGACTCCAATCTGGTCAAAATAAACGCCTTCGTAACAAAACGTGATGTCCTCAGGGTCTATCCTGGCGATATCGCCTAGAGCCTTATAGAAGCTGTAGTTCACTGGCAAAATCGACTGACTGTGGTGTAGTCTCTCGAGATCTATCGCAAGACCCAAAGCTGATAATGATGAAAGTGCCCAGACGAACCAAGAATTTCTGCAGATTTCGGTTACGTCTGTGGTGAGTGTCTCGATTTCATGTAAAACTTTCTTGACTTCTTGCCAACTCCAACCGCTGAATTTAACGCCACTGACGGCATGCCGCAATCTTATGGATAGATCGAAGACGGGGTAGCGAGGTTCTATCACCATTTGGATTGCTGTGAAATCCTCAAAGGACCCTTTGAAAACCATTGTACCCCAAATCAGATGATTTGACTCAACCGTGTCAGGCATATAATCCTGGCAAATTTTGAGGATCTCAACTTGATGGCTTTGTTTCTTTGAATTGAAACTTGCGATGTAAACCTCGACCGGGTACCTGTCAGTGAAATTACCGCAATATTCCACGACGAGGAAAATAATAGTTCATGTTCTTCACGTACCTTGCGTCTGATAGATCGAACAAAGCCCTGCATTCATCGAAGGAGCCCGGATACACACCACAGTTCAAGAGCCACTTCATAGTTTCGAGGGACTCAAGCAATACCGCGCTCTGTCATAAAATTCTCAACATGGAGTCTTCTAATGGTGAAGTAGACTACGGAAAGAAATGTTTATACTTACGTGAAGCAAGTTCCTCCCTGCTTTGTTATGGACAAGAGGTGTTAGGTTGTTTTCATGAAGATACTTTTGTAAAGAATGAATGTTATCTTCACGTATTATATCTTCGAATCGATTTGCGAGATCATCCACGATGGGATATACCGAAAGAAAGGATTGCCAGCCTGTTATGCTCCTTTGGACCATGGAAGAGTAAACTTTCCCTCCCAACCAGTCTGGGATTCTCATAGAGAAGCTGTAGGTTTGGTCATGGTAGCCGAAGCACAGTCGACCCAGTGCTGAAGGACCCTCGAAAATTGTGTCCTTCGTTGGCTTGGCGGCCTTGATTTCAACCATATGGCTTGAAATATAGCCTGCGGAGTCTCCTGACTCAATGATAGGGCTCTGGTTTGATGTTGAGATGACCATGGCACTCGTAGACTCAGCAACCTGTTTGTAGATCAATCTGCTGTAGTGGCTAATAGAGTAATATTAGCCTCTGACTCACAGGAAGCATCTGCACGAGTAGTTATACCCGTAAGTGACATCATTAGCAAGCTTGTAGAGTTCTAAGGCCTTGTCAAGCTTATGCTCTACTGCTTTCAAATTGTCTTTCTGGATGACGATCTTGGCAGCGGCGATTCTGCGCCTAAACCGCTGCCCGTTGGCGAGCTCTTCTGTATATGCGTCGATCGTATTCTGGACATCGTTCCTGGCGGCGCGAGCTCTGTTGATGGGATTCCAAATAGCCGTTGGGGTCGCATCTTCTGCGGCATCTTGTTCTGCTAGGTAAAGAAGCTCTTCGAGGTGCTGGAGATACTCCGCCTTTTCAAGGAGGGTGACCGGAACATCTTTCACCTCGTCCCAGAGGGCCTTAAGCTTGACCGAGAGAGAAATCGTCTTCCCAGCGAGGTCGGCAACAGCTATGATGCTGGATGCAAGACCCAAGGCCTCCGCCATGGCGCTGAAGAGACCAGGTTGACGATGGAGAGAGGAAGAAATACGCAGGTTCGGATCTCGGGGAAGTATTGAGGGAAAAGGTGCGCAGCCTGATCTCATGTTGAGGTGGGTTGGGCGGGGACGTGCAGGGTATCAGCACAGCTGAGATTGGCCCGGCGGCAGGGAAGTTCTGGTCGTCGAACAGTTGCGCATATGCTGATTGTCTATTGGTTCAGGCTGCATGTTGGTTCTGTGAAGCCACTGCACGAAGTCGTATCCGCTCAGAGAGGCCCACGTAGTCAAAGCAAACCCATTCTCCTGGATCGGGATCGAGACACTACTAAAGCAGTAAGCGACCTGGACTGGATATGGAAAACCTCGGTATGGCGGAAATGAAAAGCAATTTCACAGTCTGGAGAGACGGATGCTCACCCATTCGGGACTCGGAACGAGGCTTGATTTTCTGAGCAGGGTTGGTCTTGGCAATAGAAGGCAGTGCCTTGCGCTCCATGTCGGCGGCTGCACAAGGCTACCTGCATGGCTTTCTTGTGCGCTCCTTGCATTTCGCGGTCACTGGGCTTGCCGAGTGGTGGCCAAGCTCTTTTGCGAGCCGTCTCGCCGAGCCAGAGGTTGAACGCAATGCGTCTTGTATTTCTTCAATCGTGGTATCCCCCGGTATCATATGATGTATATGCTAAACGCCGAATCAAGAGCAGCCTCCCATCCAGAACGCCATGCCTTGCAAAGTAGCCCATTCTCGAATCCAAGAAACAACCGCTCAAAACATTCGCATCGATGGTGTGGCCCAAGCAGGCGTGCTCCCTGTCACCCACGACTTGCTGCCAGAACAGTGTAAACACCTTCTCTGCTCTCCAAGGTTCGTGATAGAGCATTGTGAGCAGACATGCTTCCCACACGCGCCGCAGGCGTTGTCCCTTTCGCATCCGTTGATGTCCATGCCATCAGCATCCGCTGAGCCAAGGTCGGCACCGCAATCCTCGCAGCTCGTGAGGCTTAACGCTCTCTGGTGGACCGGCGGGCTGGCCATCCTTGACACGGGAGGTTGCGCGGACTTGATGTTCCAGAAGCTGTGGAGAGACTTTTGTGTGTTGCGTGCGACGGCAGGAGCAGGGGCAGGTGACGATGAAAGCTCGGTTTCCATGCTTTGATCTTGTTGTTGGGCGGAGTATAGCATCTGGAGTGTGCGTTCTGTGTTGCGATCGATCGTTAGCGCATGATTTGGTGATAACAATATCATTGACTCTACTCACGATGAACCTCCTCCTGCGAAGGGCGGTTATCGCGGAACCGTTTCCTGGTTCGGCTGTCAAGATGTGATGGCGTCGCGATTCCGTGGGGAAAGGCCAGGCTGGGAGAAATCGGGAAGTCGAAGGACTCGACGCTGGAGTCGGAGCGGGCGGGTGAGTTGAAGAGCGTGACGAGCTCGGAGGCGGAGCGCTTGCGCTTGAGAGCCATTGTGTCGATTTCGGGAGAGTTGGAAGATGGAGATGTTCGTGTGATGTTGGCAAGAGCGGCGGAATCGGTCAACACTGCGGCGCAATTACTGTGAAGATGATTTGACGATGTTTGTGTCTATCGGCTGTGGGAATGTTTGGGATGGACAGGGTGGGTGAGATTCACGGCGCTAAGAAATGGAATGCGCATTGGATGGTCTAGTGCGACAGGCCTGGCGCGGCGCGTCCTGCTTTCGCGTTGCGGTCGCGACAGGACCCGCTGGGTGTTTAATGGGCCCACAGTGGCTTCCTCAACCAGGGCTGAAAGGGCTGAAGTCGCGCTGGAATTAAATGCACACCATCACGAACGCCACTTTTTTTTAGTCTTGGATGTTTCTTGTTTCACACACGGTGGAATCTGAGGGGCAATGGCTCGATCTTGATCATCTTGATCGCTTGTATCTGACCGCCGGCGTCAATAACCCCGCCGGGTCCGGACCCGACATGTCTCCACTCGCCCGCCGGCCCCGGGATCGCTCGGACCAGGGTCGCTGTCTTGGATTATTCTGTGCCAGTCTTACGAAATCAAACCACCCAAGAAATTCAGGAACGATCAATAGTCATCATCGTTAAGTTGATTATGACTTATTTGAATACAACAGCGGTACGCTCTCACCCTTTTCCGACGAACAGCAGCGACGGAGTGCCGTTGTCAGTTGAATCATCGATCGCCGGGACTTGAGCGCACCCAAAGTCCGTTAGAACAGACTACATGAGGTATTGTGGTTCAGTAAAATCCAGGAACAAAATGGATTAAGTTACGCCAAGAGCACAAAGGATCTGATGAGATGAACGGCCCAGATGGCGGAGGACTTGATTCGTAAAACTGGCCGGCGGGATGAACTAGTTCGGCTCTCAATGCTTGGATTCGCCGTCAAATGGGGCACTCTGTGGAATGACCCATAGCGATCGCTGGGAACTCATTCACGTCAAGGGTTGCATTGGAGGTTCGGACAAATCGCTTTGTCCTTCGGCCGTTGACAAATGGATCATCGGCGCCTGGAGTGTAACTCGGCGCCGACAGTCGATGTCGTCTACTATCATAGACACTTCAAAGGGGTATAAGAGGTGAATACTTGAGGCCATAGATGTGGTTTGAGATCACCAGAAGTAAGTTCACAGACAACGAACTTTCGCTCACCAGCCAACAACATAAGATGAAGTTCACCTCTCTCACCGCTGTTCCCTTTGCGCTCCTCTGCGGAGGTAGGTCTTCTCTGCATAGGCAGTCATCCAGACTCATTTACTAACAGTCTTAGCTGTCTCGGCATCTCCCCTGGCCCCTCGCAATGAATCCAAGATCTTCGTTGGGCAGGTCACCGACACCTTCAACGCCTCCGTCGGAACCATTTGGGGAATCTACTCAGCTTTCGGAGCCGCCCAGCTGTACATGAAGAACGTCACCTTCAACGAGCTCACTGGCTTCGGACCTGGAGCTGTCCGAGACATCACTCTGGCCGGCCAGTTCGCTCAGGAGCGGTTGGATTGGGTTGATGCTGACAAACACTCCCTGGCTTATACGCTCTACGAAGCCCCTGGCTTGCCTGCGGTCAACATCCAGGGCACGATTGAGTTGAGTGACATCGGTAACAACAACACCGAGATTGTTTGGACAGCGAGAGCGGACTCAATTACTGCTGGAGCGGAGGATGGTATTAAAGCTAGGGTGCTGGACATCTATACCAGCTCTATCGCTATTGTGAAAGGACTTGTCTAGATGGGTGTCAGGGCAGTAAAGCGGGGATCAGTCCTTCACTTTAATCAGTAGCCTACCAAGGCCACCTTTCCCTGTATCGACCTTGGCGCATTCTTCCCGGATAGACTCGATGTCGGATAGATCCACCGTACGGAACACTGCTTTTACCTTCCCCGTAGCAATCATCTCACCAGCTCTCTCTAAATCCTCTCTGATCTCTGGGTTGCCCGACACGAATTCGTGTTGGATGTTCGTTCCTCTAAACTTGAAAGCGTACCACCACTGAACCAGGTCCAACATCCAAGCCAGCCAGAGCGGGACCATGCCAGGCCCCATGATCTCTCTCACTAAAGGTGATGGGGGAATTGAGGCGATGGACATGATGACGCCTGTCTTGGGGTTCAGAAGGGGTATCGCTGTGTTCATGCTGTCCCATTGCGTGTTGAACATGAAATCCACACTGCCCTTGGGAACGGCGTCCGTCAAGCTCGTTGTCTTGTAGTCGATAAGTTGGTCCACCATCCCGGGAAGATACTCCTCAACCAGCTTCAACTTTGGTGTTGAGACTGTTGAGATGATTTTCGCTGCACCGAACACGTTTTTGGCCACTTGGATCCCGCTGAAGCCCCCTCCGCTCAAGGCAGCCGGGACGTACACGGTCTTTCCCTCCAGGCTCTCCCAACCGGCTAATTCAAGACCGCGCTTGATGGTTTGGTACGCCGTCACGGTGTACCCAGGAAGTGCGGCAGCTTCTTCAAAGCTTATCTGCGGCGGTTTTGGGAGAAGCAGCCTCTCCTGTGTGATTCCATATTCGGAGCAGAAACCTGGATCCGGATTGCTGAAGGCAGGGCGGACGACGCCATGTCCGTAGACTGCATCGCCGACCTTGAAGCGCTTGACTTCTGTTCCAATTGCAACGATGATGCCAGCGCCTTCACATCCGAGTTTTACAGGGAATCTAGAGGATGCTTAGTTATTCCTTGATCAAAATGATTCGCAGTGGGTAGGTGGCACAAACGTCTCTTTCCGCGATGCAACGATCCGAGACCCCACAGCCCGTTGGCAATCGCCCTTCATAATTGCTCCGGCATGCACCCGAATTATTACCTCCGTAGGATTCGTTATTGTCGGGAGGGGCACTTCGGCCACCTCGAAGCCGGCGGGGGTGCAATGCTGCAGCGCCACTAGGGAGCGCATCGTTTGGGGAAGGTCGCTCATGGTTGTCATGCTACAGAAAATACTGAGACAAGGAGGGAGGAAAAGCTAAGTGCAGCCGGGAACTCTGTGGCTTTTAATGCGCACATCCGGCCCGGCTGTTTGGAAAGTTCGGTCGGCGGTTCGGTGGGGCTGTTCGGCGGTTTCGGTGGCATGGCCCCACCAACGACGCCGAACCCACGGCCGGTTGACTTACAATTCACTCCAAATGATTGCGGTTTGTAAAGGCTCATATTGCTTACACCAACTGCATTCAATTACAAGATTCTTGAAATTCTCCTGGTAAACTGCCAACGCGTCGATCCTGAAGACACCAACCTCCCGAAGAGATGTCGCCCTTTAGTCGGCTTTCGTGGCGGGCTGAGTCAAGGGGCCTTTCTCGCCCTGGGAAAACCGGAGGAGGGGCACGCTGGTCGGAACAGTCGAGTTGGCAGAGCCGTCGTCTCAGACCCAGAATCTTGGAAACTGCTAGTTTTAGCTGGTCGAGGGAGAAGTATTTCTGCAGCATTTCTTTTCTCAGGTTGCGCCGCCAATGCCAGGACCGCAGGAGAAGGTGCAGTCGCGATGGAGGGGTGCTCTTTCCTCTCGGCAAGTGCGGCGGGAGCGCGACTTCCATTTGGTATTTAGAGAAAGAGGGACCGACTGGAGAGGAAGGCGGAGCTGGAGAAAGATTTCATCATCGAGCCTTCTTTCTTCTTCCTTCCTCCTCTCGGCTACTTTTCTTTGGTGTCACTGAGGGGTCGGACGCTTCGATTTCTTCAAATTTCTGCTATTTGACGAGCATTTCTCCGATATCTTCTGACCCCGGCCGGTCTGTGGGATCGTCAAATGCGATCTTCGTCACATTTCTCTGCTAGTTGCTCTCCGGCGCCACGCAAACCGCAGTTCGCAATGCGTTTCCTTCTCTTCCTCACGTTCCTAAGCGGCGTGGTCTCGCGATGCTCTGGCTTCGACCCGAATTCGAAAAATAACGTTGTTGTCTACTACGTATGTCTCTTCACTCCATATTGAGTGAACTATCAAGCTGACTCCCATACAGGGGCAAGGACCTAATCAGGGCGACCTGATAGAGCAGTGCCAGCAGCCTGAGATTGATGTTATCGTTCTGTCTTTCGTCCACCTCTTCCCGGCGCAAGCAAACGGTTACCCGGGTACGAACTTTGGCAACCGGTGCGGTGGGGAGGTCTACCCAGGTCCCGGATGGAATGGTGTGAACGACCCCTCGAAGGATCAGTTGCAGTCCAACTGCCCGACACTGAACGCCCAGATCCCCGTGTGCCAGCAGCAATACGGCAAGAAGATCATCCTCTCTTTGGGAGGTGGCGTAACGAACTATCAACTCACGGGCAGAAACGAGGGCGAAGTCCTGGCGACATACCTCTGGAAGATGTTCGGTCCCCAGAGCGCTGATTGGACAGGTCCCCGTCCGTTCGACAATGCCGGGCAGGCAGTTGAAGTGGATGGCTTTGACATGGACATTGAGTGGCCATCAACTGGTAAGTATCGCCTTTTCCCGTATTTGTCCCTACAGAGTGCAGGCTGACAGTCGACCCATAGACAACTCAGAGGGCTACATTGCGATGCTCACCCTTTTGCGTTCCTTCTTCCCGACGGCATCGAAACCGTACTATCTCACCGGTGCACCTCAGTGCATTGTCCCCGATGCCAACATGGGTGACATGATCACTGCTATTCCGTTCGACATGATTTTTGTCCAATTTTACAACACTCCGGCGTGCTCGGCGGCAACTTGGACGGCTAGCAACCCGTCGTACACTCCTGGCCAGGCCACACAACAGGCGGGATTCACCTACGACACTTGGGCTCAGTGGCTGTCGACTACAGCCAGTAGCGCTGCCAAGTTGTACATCACCCTGCCAGCTTCACCGGATGCTGCTAGTGAGGGCAACTACATTACACACGAGCAGGCTAGAAACCTGATCGATGCGTACTACTGCCGGGCATCCTTTGGAGGTGTTGCTGTCTGGGAAGCAACTAGAGGCGACGCAAACCCCTACAACGGCAAATCTTTCCAAGCGACTATGAAAGACTGGCTGGTGGAGGCCGCCGTGAACCCGTCATTGACAACTTGCGATGTAAGTGTTCGAGCCAAGAAAAAATTGCCAGTTGATAACTGATAATGCAGACAAACCCGGCACCAACTAACCCAGAGAGTCCAACGCTGCCGAACCCTGGCACGGGAGGATGCGGAGCCGGGATTGGATCCTGCGGCACTGGATATTGCTGTAGCCAGTACGGATACTGCGGGACATCGACGGACCACTGCGGAACGGGATGCCAGTCTGACTTCGGCACATGTGGAACCGGCAGCACTCCTAATCCCGCTCCGGCGCCCGCGCCGGATCCGCCCACCACCCCATCACCCGGAGGCGGAGCTTGCGGAGTAAACGTGGGATCATGCGGAGCCGGCAACTGCTGCAGCATGTACGGATATTGCGGATCTGGCCTAGATTATTGCGGAACTGGCTGTCAGTCAGAATTCGGCACTTGTGGTACTGGCAATGTCGGCACCGATAGCGTGTCGGGACTGCCCGTATCTACCGATGGTTCTTGCGGTGCGGGAGGATCGACCTGCAGAGGCAACGGTGACTACCAATGCTGCAGCCAATGGGGATTCTGCGGCAAATCGGCGTTGCACTGCGGCGAAGGCTGCCAATCTGGCTATGGTATTTGCAGCTGATCATCTTGACTGGACGCTGATGTACATAGGCATGTGTTTTGAAGCTCGTCGTACGTAATGTGGGAGATAGGCCATACGGCATAATTTGAGGGAGTCATCTGTTCGAAGCTAGCATCCGAGGACGTGATGGGATGGAACATGAGCGTCAAAGCCCAACTGAGCTGATGTGCACTCCGAAGCACCGCCGAGTGTTCTGGCGGCGGAGAAGAGTTGAAAGTGACGACGGAACGTCGCGTTTGGCGCGACTCCGGTCACGTGACGTCGCTGTCGCTTCGCTGCAGCAATACCACATGTTCCTTTGAGCCAATCTCATCTCCATTCGTGTCATCCAACGACATGCGTGCATCGACATCTGTATCTGCGTTGCAATCTCTCGCAGTTTCTCCGGAAATAACGGATGTGCAGGGAAGACATACGCAGCAACCGCACTAACTTGAGATTTGGCATTGCTGCTATTGATCTAGGCACATACTTCTGGGGCCGACTGCGGGCAGAATACTCAAAATCACCAGCATGGGTTCCCGCGGGATTTGGACCTTCGCGGTTCGGAACGCACCCCGACAAGCTCTCCCAAGGGGATGGCGCAGCAGTCGCCGCGGTCGCCGAGGTCTATCAGAGATTTCGAAGCCCTGAAAACCTTCTGGACATCGCGTCCGTCTGATCTAGACTGTTGAGCTGCTAAACGCTATGTCCTGGGCAGTCTAGTGGTGAGTTCGGTCAAATGACTCGTTCTGTGCAGATGCTGAGGGATGGCCTGCAGCATGCCGACAGCAAGACGCTACAAGCTTTCGAAGCTTCCTCTGGATTGGAAGGTTTGCGAGGAATGTTGGGCAGAAGAAATGTCAACGCCGGCGGGAGGAGGGGGGACAAAGCTCACCACCCTCTCGACCAGCAGACACCGAAGTATCGCCCGATATCCGTCTTCTCCACATCGAAGCTTGATCGAAAGATGGTCTTGGACGCGCTACTATTGCCACACACCAAGAACCCGGCATTCTACTGCACGCTGCACCTATGAGAATTCACCCACGTCTCGCTGCAAACTCCGCCTGTCTAAGCCTGTCAACGGAAATTTTCTGCTCACCTCAGCTGCGTTCGGACCCGAAGCGCGGCGGCACGTCCTGGGCCAAAAGGGCGCGATGTAGAGCTAGCCATCATCGTGAAACCTGGTGCTCGAGAAAGAGTTGCGGGCCGCCCGTACTGGTCAGGGGCAATCTGTTCGCGGGTGGCTGCCGGCGAAAGCGCCGTCGGTAAAGCCTCAACACTCAGCATTCCCATGTTTCTGAGCCGAGGCTTCTTCAAGAACTAGCCGCGCTCGATTGCCGCATCGTCAACCGGCCGTCGTTGGAACACGCTCGCTCGTTCCGGAAAGTCGATGACTCAAGCGGTTGTTCACATCGTCAAACCGATAGATCTCCAGCTGCAGGCTGTGGGATATCGCGGCGCGCGACTCATACGGCTTCACTGACGAAAGCAGCAAGCGGCTCGCTTGCCAGGCATGAAGATTACTTACGAAGAACGCTTGATGTATCACTAATTCCACCGAGTATTCTGCACCTCTGGTCAGGGAGAGGTTGTTCCTGAGCTACGTATCTAGATGGAACGCTTCCAGAACACGCTTACGTTACGACGTCAACATATCGGCACCCTAGGACCTCAGCAAGGCACGAGGTGACTGCCGAGGAAACGCGCGTTTGATCACATATTCGCTTGTGTGCTATCCGTCGGAAAGTGCTGCCCAAAGAGCTTGCTGCAGGCAACAAAGAAGCGCCATCCGATCTGCCTGTCGCGAGCAAAACTGCATACCCACGACTCGAAGGGACTGACACAAGGAGTCGGCGTCTACTGTGAGCGCACGGATTCCGTGGCCTAGACTCGGGCTGAGCCAGCCACGCATCTCAAAGTTGTCCTGAAAATAGGCATTTCCTTACGCACCAATGCTTCGTATGTGAGATGAGGCGCACCACACTGCGGTTTCGCGACGATCTGGCAAGCGATTGATCGCCATCTAGTTCACGAACGCAGATCTGACAAAGGTGTAGCACACAGTTTGCTCTTTTCCTCCGGGAAAGTCGTTTTTCAGATCGATGAAGATAGACAATTCATCAGGGACGGTCCGTCGACCCCATTCTTGGCCGACGTTTCACACGAAGCTTATGGATACCATGCAATTAAGATCTCGGAATATAGCCGGAAGGACTCCCACTCACCTCCGCCATCCCCAGGCTTCTTCCAAGCAGCAGATCTAGACTTGTGTCTCTGCAAATTACTGCGGACCTCTCTCCCACCCTCTTGGACGCACGTGCCACGTGCTCACGAAACTCTGTTGGCTGCGGACTATGTTCCGGGAGGGGCCGGCTTGGGGCGATCCCGGAGTGACTGACTGTTGTCTTCTCGCCTCTTTCCAAAGTGCGATATACCGAGTCGCTGGTAATATTACATATCCTCTCCGGGGTTAGATGGGGGACAACAACCAAGTTGGTTGCCAAGGTATTCTCTCTCTTGCCCTGGCTACGTCGATTGGTGTCATTGGAAGGGGGGAAGTCCCCGAGCGGCGCGATTCTAGTCTGGGATTAGACGCCAAGCCTTTCTGCCCAAGACCATTTCCTACGAATCCGAAGTCTTCATGGCCGAAAAAGCTTATTGGGGAATTGCCCTAATGCCGCATACGAGAGACTTTTGGCGGGCGTTGACACATTGCCAGCCTGGGCGCTGCGCACATCGCTCTCCCCCGCGGCACCCTCACCGCTTCCCACCACACGGCCGATCTTGCCGGGGTATGTCTGTTTTCCTCTCTCCTCTTCTTCCATGTCGTTCAATCTTTGCCTTTTGGATACCCTCAGGGAAAAGAATCGGCAGAGTTCTGCTCCTCCACGTTGTGCACCATCAAGCATGGGCCATCTTGCTATGAATGAAGAAAAGGGGCACCCTGGATTATTTTGGCACCAATTTCTCACATGCCTCGCTTTATTGTCGTTGTTAGGGGGAATACCCTGAGGCTAAAAAGGAGAGACGTATCTTTGTGTCGCTCCTCTAGGCCAAACGGTCAAACCTTCCTCTCATCTTCATCTCCCGTCGGGCTAGCCGGAGCTACAGGACAAGCACGCATCGTTGGCATCGCCTAACCCGTCCTGGCCTCGCTGCAGTAAGGATGAAGCCGCCGTTTGCTTCCAGTGTGGAGTTGGAACTTGCGGCAGAAGGCTGGAAATTCCTTCTGCGCGAAGAAAAGAAACCAGGTTTTCCAAGACTAGCGCGGCGCTACGCTGCAGCTGCTGGAATGGCGGGCTGGATTAGAGCCACCACCAGCAGAACGGCGAACGCCATCCGCACCGTTCGAATGGTGTGTGTGTGTGCTGTGTGTGTGACTGAGAGTGTGTGCCCGTGCCATGACTCGTTCTATGAAACGCGACGTTCGAAAGGTCCAACCGCCGCAACGCTAATCCTCTCTAGCCAAGAGTCTACCTCAAAAGCACCTGCGAGTCCTGCCTGCGCATCAGGCACTCTGTTACCCCGTCCCTTCTCCCGTGCTCGCGCTTCCTGCGTTCTCGGATTTCGATTTGTGTGCCCCCCAATCGCAATTTTTTTTTCTCTTTGCCCATAGAGATCGGAAGACCCGAGGCATTTTGTCCAGGTCGGGTCTTGCGGATGACGTCGTGGACCATGCCACTTGTAAGTAAATGGTCTGGTGTGTGTGTTCGCCTCACTCTTTTCTCACTTAACCCCTTTCCACACAACAACAACAACAACAACAAAACATCATAGTCTTTCCTCCGAAGACAATTTCTTTCGTTTTGCTGATAATTCTCAAGTTTGCTAACTTTGATTCGTTGTTGTTTGGAATGAAGCATCTTCATCTCATGGATTAAGGAAACCCCCCATATATCAATTCAATTGTTGGATGTTCAGGCACACCTGCTATGATGTCCTGGCTGGTTCATCATGAGCAATCTCCTCTCCCCGCAGTTCAAGCTCGAAGAGGTCACCGAAGATGACATGGTCATCGCCTCGCTGGCCTGGGGCTTCACCCTCGGGTTCGGCTGGCTCACGACGTGGACGGCGGTCCGGCAGACTACGGCGATGTACAGGCGGCAGGGCGACCGCATCCTGCGCAATCCGTACATTTGGATGATTTGGCTAGAGATCCTGGTGTGCTCGATATTCAGCGTCATCTGCTGGTTGCATCTCAAGGGCATCATTCCTCCAAGGTAGGCCAACTTTTGAACATGCCCGCCCGGCGCAGCAGATACTAAACATGGCGCGTCTCTAGCTTTGCGTTCTACTTCACCATCTTGACAACATGGGCACTGCAAGTCCAGTTCTTACTTCAAATCATCATCAACCGCTGCGCAATTCTCCTCACCAATAGGAAATTGGCATGGCGCGTCAAGGTCGGCGTGGCGGTCCTCATCACCGCGATCAACATCTCCGTCTACAACATCTGGATCCCGGCCCGCCTGCAGGTCTCGGATCGCTATGTCGAGATCAACGACTGGTGGGACCGCTGCGAGAAGGTCATCTACCTCATCGTCGACGGCGCGCTCAACATCTACTTCGTCCGCATCGTGCAGAAGAACTTGGTCATGCACGGCTTGACCAAGTATAAGCGTTTGACCAGGTTCAACATGTTCATTATCGGGTTCTCGCTGAGCATGGATGTGCTCATCATTGCCATGATGAGTCTGAACAACACCTTCGTGTAAGTGCATTCAGTCACCGGCGTCTGACTGCCATTCTTTCGTGCTTTCATGATCCTAATATCACCCAGCTACATGCAATTCCACCCCTTGGCCTACATGGTCAAACTCAAAATCGAAATGTCAATGGCCGAACTCATTGGCAAGGTCGCCCGCAAACGTGACATGGGCATTCTCTCCGCCGCAGACTGGAACGGCGACCGCAACTCATGGCACCCTTCAGAGTACTCCCTCCAACTACCAAACTACAACCGCAACACACCAGCTGGTCGCCCAGCAAATCCCATCGAACTCAATTCCAACCTAACCCGCGGCACCAACACCGCAGCAGTCAGCACCGCCCCCGGCTCCCGGCGAGAATCCATCGGAACTGCCGACCTGGAAGGCGGCCAACAGCCTAAGATGGCAATCTATAGGACTCGAGAGGTCGTGGTGGAGATCGAGCGCGTGCCCCCGGGCGGCAGCACCGCCAACCCGACCGTCCCCGCAGCGACGAGCAGCTCCCAGCAGCCGCCGCCAGACCTGGAAATCTTCAACTCCCAGATCCTGATAGACGACTCCGATGACGACGAAGATGACGACTCCTCGCAGAAGGGCTTCTCGCACCCCGGCAAGCCCCTTGCGCTGCCCGACATCTCGGCGCCCTGGGCAGGCGGCTTCAGCACGCGCATTTGGGACGGGACGAACTGCGAACAGGACCCGACTCTGCCGGCATCGGTAGCGAAGATCGGGTCGGGGTGGCAACAGGACGACGTGTTGCAGGCGAGCGGGTTTCCCGATTTGGGCACCAAGTGAACGGACAATCACGCGAATGTCAGAACCGCACGGAGGGGCTGACAGGGACAGCAAACACATACAAAAAAGAATCACGGACTCCGATCGCTGCACGTATAACGTGATGTGTGGATCCTGACGATTCGAACGACGGCGTTGCGTTGCGCGCTCGAGCTGATGGACCCCGGCGACGGTCGGACGCGGGGTTGAGGCTTTTCGGATGAGACGACGGGCGGACGTGTCGATGTGCGACGAACGCCACGCCACGCCCCCGCCCGCCCCCTCGGCCACGCGCGCGGAAATTCTCGCTGGGCTTGCGGTGGCTTGGGAGGAATACGCGGATCTCTTTGGGGTCTGCTACAGGGCTTGGATGAAGCCATTATCATCTGCCTCAACCGCCCAGCCGGAAAACGCATTGCTATTTGCATGTCCGTCCGGCCCTCACCACCCACGAGACCCCATTTCCGAGGATATACAGAGTCCTCGGCATCCGGTGGGATGACCCACGGATATATATCAGCACATTACACAAACCAAAAAAAGTTTTGATATTTGCGCTACGCTAGAGCACGATACACGAAGCAGATCATTGGATACCCTGCTTTCTCAGAAGAGGCATGCATGGAGTTAGAGGAGCCTTACTACTTTACTATGAACAACTGAGCACGGCGTTCGAGGGCCGGGGACTATGTCAGGGCTTACAAGGCAGGACAGCCTTAGGGTTTTGAGTACCGGTTACGAGGTCTTGGGAATGTCGGCTCTTAATATTCAGGAAATACCCCGAGTCAGGAAAATGAAATGATATCAATCGATGTGAATACTTGGTGTCTCATCCTGCTAATATTGGTTTCTGGCCTGTGACATGATCGTCAATTGGCCGGCTTCGATGTCAGAACAGAGTCAGGTTCTTGGCATATCGTTCGCTAAAGAACATCGGCTTTCCAATATAACGATACCAACGAGGCTTTTCCTGTCTGCAGCCCAAGATAAAAGGCCCAAAGTCCCACCGATACAGTGATCCTCCAGCAAGGCGAAAATGTGCCACGACTGCACGATGCTTCTGGCACCAGCAGAGATCCGACGGGCCTCGACAAGAGTATTTGGGATAAGCTGGGTAATGGATGATGACTAGTCACCCGACGTCAAAACTTGACGTCCGTCTTCCTCGCCGGTCAAAGATTAATCAGAGGCTAATCATCAAAAACCAAAGACGCAGGTGTCGACAGAATGTGTTTGTGTCCTTGGAATTCCACTCTGATCTGGCTGGAGACGGGTTTTATCAGGCCACATCTCCCAAACCCAGGATACAGGTACATTCTTCCTTGTTTTGAATCAGTGCGTCAGCATTATCTCGTCCTTTCTTATATAGCCAGGACTTTACGACATCTGTTAGCATATGGTGGGGTGGTGGATGTCTGTTAGGTCAGTTTGGATGATTGGAACACAAAAGTTAGTTGGAGGTATATACAGAAGTAGATGAAACTGAAGCAGATGCACTTCTTTGAATAGTAATAAAAGCCCTGCTCATGATTTTCTCTTTCATTATAGAGTCATAGTACAAGCATTACTCTCTGTGGTGAACGTAATCCCTTGACGTAGATCAGAATGCTCAACTAAAGGCTTGAGCTGGTACATCTCCTGTTGTCCGTCTTGCGCGATGTTATGCAGTTTTATGCCCATACTCAAAGAAGAATACGCAGAAATCAGCTGCATGGCACATTCGGGCTTGATGAACGGTTCTTGGATGAAGGATCTCATTGTAGTGCAGTGGCTTTGAGGATAGCAGAATCTAGTCTACCGCCGGAGAGCTCCTCATTTAGCACATGCAGGCAGTAGCATTCAGCATCAGAAGCTTTATAAATGGGCCGTCAATGCTGCACTGTTATCAAAGAAGCTGGTTACTTCAAGGATCACATACCTTATGCAGACGGCTGGTGTCACTACAGGCAATACTCGTTAGCCCGCTCCTCTACATTCATGCCTTTACTACACCGATTGGCACCTTCAGGTAGTGTCTGGGTTTTAAGGCAGCAAGTTGTTCTGGATCTTCACCGTCCGTCCCCTAAGGAGTTGGAGTATCCTTTCTTATTCATTGTGTCCTTAGTTTGATGGAGCTCCATGAACTGAACCGTGTCTGGATATGGAGGGTAACTTGTCTTGCCTTAGGAGATTGCTTGAATCTCTCTGTTTCTCAGAGACCAGTGACACGCTGGGTAACAGCAAATTTTCTTATAGAGGAGTCTCTAGATGCAGAAACGTGTTGATATATATAATCTCAGGGCATGTTCAAGTCTACACTCTTTTTCTGGGGTCATGCTACACAAATTTTATTTCTTTGTACCGGTTGAGCGAAATAGTGTATGAGCTCACATCATTACACCAACACATTTGCCAACATGAGAAGATTAGCTTTGACTCTATCTACTTGCAGCTGCTCCGTCTGCCGCAGCGCCACCTCAGCCTGTTGAGTCAGGATCGGGTCTGATGAATATAAACTGGTCACTTGAGCGCTGACAACGGATTTCGTTTCCACAGCAAATGTCCTTGAGGGTATGATGTGTCTGCTGTGAGCTTGAGGATTCTTACCTCATCCCATAACATTACGTACATTTCGAGCCGAGGCGGTAGCAAGCTCACGCGGGAAACGGCAAGCACGCTTGTTTCTTCAAGCTGATTCGCAAATAACAACTCTCAGATGACCGACGGAAAAAAGCAAGCGCAGACATCCTATGTTAGTGTATCGTGTGTTGTTGGGTGTCTGGGCATAGAATCCTGATTACTCCAAAGAACTTGTAGGTCTCTCTCACGGAACGGATGGACCCAACCTCCTCGTTCATACCGCCAAAGTCTATGCGGATACTTGGAATACTAATCACCAAGTACCTCTCTAGAACTGTTTGGTCTTCTCAGGCGGTTTATACGCAGAAATTGAGGAAGTCTAAGGCCTCAAGTCTCGCCCTTGACGGCGCCACTATTCGTTCCATCCTCTGAGGACTTTAGTGTAGAACACGCAGTCAGCTTTTACTTGACGTGCTGTTGTAAATCCTTCTCGCCTTGAAGACAGGCAGGCGTTAACGTCAAATGAAGTCTACTTCATTACTTCTCAGTGCCATCCATCGCTAAATTAGATTTCTTCGACGCGTTGCCTCGTCCATAACATACTGACCAACGATAAAAGGCACATCATACTAGTTCTCTTCTCGCGGTGGAGAGAGGCACACACCAATGACATGTCTGAATGTGTTGATGCTTCTCGCTTCTGCTGGTGAATAAACCATAGAGTTGCCACAGGGCCCTTGATGCCGTACAGAATTCCCGAAAACAGTTGTTGGTTTCAGGGGAAGGATTGTCAGTGGATTTTCAATGTCTGCCTATTCATACAACTAGACTCTGATGAATCGACGAGGGACACAGGACGATGATGAACTGGCGTCGCCCGTGTCACATCATAATCCTTCCATGGATATGTTGACGGAGCGCCTCAGCCAGAGCTTCCACATGGTTCCACATGGCAGAAACCTAACTGTGGGATTTCAAGCACATCGCGCGCCCATTGTGGTGGCTGCAATCATCTGGTACGACCTCATCTTTGCTCTATTTCAAGGTGAGCCTGAAGTTCGTGGTCGTAACACAGGCCAACACGAATTGGTAGGTTCCTTGCACGTCGCAAGTCCGGTAGCTATCTTTGCCCGGCTTAGGTACCTATAGAAAGAGTTCTATACGCTGAATGGTCAGATTTTACGCCACACCAATTGAAGCTTTCGCCACCTTTGACTTGCATTGATGATTACTTCTATCTAACGCAGAAGAAAAGAGGCATCAATGGGAGTGATCTGGTTGGGAAACCGACCCTTGAAACCATCATTTATCTCTCTCCTTCATCTTCTATGGTCTCGGGCTAATTGTACCCAATTGTCATTTAGGATAGTCAAAACAATATGGCATGCTATCAAAATACTTGAATCCGTCTGAGAGTGGGTTTACATGAATCATGGGACTGTGTTTGAGACTCATTGTTGAGGAAGGACGCGAAGCAGACGCAAAGCAGCTGGTTTTTATATACGGGGCCGGTGGGTTTTCTAGATAAGTGAACGATTCACAGCTCAATGAAGCTTCCATCAGACAAACATTCAGCCTTAAGCTCCACAAATCCCAGTGCTGTTCAATCACGCTTTCATATTTAGGTAATCTACATATATCTATGGAAATGATTAACGAGAAGTTTCGCACCGCAGATATTTCGCACCACAACAGTCTAGCTTCCCAGTTGTCTGCAAGCTCTCAAGGGATTTCGAACGTCTCGCCGTAAGCCCGAGGTTGCATACTTAATTATGTCAAGGGCGTTTCATATCTAGTCCACCTTGTCATCGACCTCAGATTCATATATGAATACCCCCAAAGAAAGGATGGATAACATCAACCAGTGTTCCTCGGCAGCTCGAAGTCCCAAGCCGCCAATCCCAATGGTATTACAAATCGTAAATGTACCAGTCATCAGAACGGCTCTATAGCTCAGAGAGCAGAGAAGTCTACACTGGCGTTGATGGGTAGACGTGCTGACGAAGCTTGGCTTTATACGGGAAGGCATCACATCAAACTCTGCCGGCAATTCTCAAGATATATACATTCGCTGTTGTCCATATGGTCTCACAGATGTTAGAGAACGAAGAATTTCTTCCAAAGGGGCGAGACGTATGATTCCTGCCTCATTCTCAGGTCTGCCTGCGTCGTCGGGTCCAGTCTGAGAACTTCGGTCGCCAAGGCGAAACAGAGCTATCAACCTCTTATTTCCTCTTCGTGTTCCTGTTTTGGCCTGTCATCGGGCAGCTATTCACGATAGAATTCCTGAGACTGGTTCCAGACGTCCCTTGAAACACACCACAGCGTAGCTTTCGTTTCTACAAGTTCCGACGAATCGAACAAGCTGACTGGTCATTCGTAGAGGCTGACACCAGACCCCAATTTGTGGCAACTGCTGGTAACGAAAAGTTTCTTGTTTTTAAACCAATCTCGGCCCAGCCTGTCATGCGCGCCAACCCATCACTTGCCCGGACAAAACGTGCTGGCGCATGTCAACCTGAACGCAAGAGCTCTGTGGAGTAGACGGCTCTATAAATTATTGTCATTCCCGAATGATAAAGCTTCCTCCAGGGTGAACAAGCAATTCTTTGCGACGACCACATGATCAATACCGTCGACACACGCAGATGGCGAGGTTTAGCTTGAGCACAACATAGCGCTTGGAAACGGTGAACACTTCTTCTGTCCTCAATCACCTCTCTCGTACAGATCGTATTTACGAAGAATACTCTGACAAGACGGTTCAAATTCAGTATGCTGCGAGCGCGGCAGTTGTCAGACTTCTTGTGGCTCGTTTAAGCTGATGGGAACCTCCATACAGGCTCGTCGTATTGACCATTTGAGTACCTTACCTAGCACTTTCTATCAACACCACAACTGATTGGGTTGCATGCTTATTACTCGCTAGATCCTGACAATTGATTTTATATGCAGACGAACCTCAGCATGTTGAGCATTCTTGAACCGTTGCTCGTCTTTCTCAGATTCAGTGAATCTAATCTCAATTCAAACACAGACGAGCGATTTACTATAAGAAAGCGCCTTGACTATCATCTCAGTTGACCTGATCAAAAATGTAATGGTGATCAAAGTTCATCCATCCCGCATTGTAAGGGAATGCTGTGGGCGGAGCTGCTCCCTGTGGGAACTCAGCGCCGTCCCTTTGGGAAAAGTCTCATCCGCAGAGAAGACGAGAAGTCGTACTGATAAGGTAATACATGACGAAAGACAGCAGGTAGAACCAGAGATAGCGTGCATACTACTGCTCGGTATTGCGACGATACCTTCTAATCACTTGAGAGGCACAAACTCTTAATTTTTCATTGCCCAGACACTGGCTGCAGAACCTCCAAGCGAAAGTCTCATCTAGCCGCCTTTATGTCTGCGAAAAGAGAACAGGGAATATATAAATATATGTATAGCTGAGATCCGTCTCGCCTCCTCTTGTTCAGACGTGTGATGAGACCACAAAGTGTAAGTCTGGATATGAAGCACAGATATCCCCTTACGGCAACAGCTGCGATTACGGAAACATAATTATATAATGGAAGTTTGCCATTTTGTTTTCGTTCTCCCGCAGACGGCAAATATGGGCTGAGTTTGGAGAACGCAGATATATAGTTTGGTGAGCTTGTGTAAATGGAAAAGCTGAGTGGAATTGCCCGTCTTGGCATCACAGCTGTCGTCATGCCCACACGTCGTCTTCTATATTTGTCATCCTTATGATATTCCCATCGTAATAATGACAAGTGTTGGTCTGCAATGCTACAAAAGAACCCATATAATGCAACAGCATGGACATCTCATAGTGACTCTTTAACTTCATCATCAAAGAGAAACATCACCATTCCATCTATCAGAACCACTGTTTGTGGTGTTATGGCTTACGCTACATGCTACACCTTGTGCTTTTATAACTTTAAGGTATCAATGTGAGTGAATCTAAAGTGCCGCACCTATACTTAAAGCGAAAGAAGCTTCTTTGAGGCAGAGTTCCATCCGCGCAAACAACCGATTGCATGGGATTCGCTTCTGGCCACCACACAACATCGCTTTTCACCACAACTCTCAGAAAGCTGCAAAGCCACGGTGCTGAGAAAGAGATAATTATGAGTTTTCCACTCAAACATCACTTGACATCTTTCAATTTCTGCCCGTTGTTTATTCTGCTTCGGATGGAGATGTTAATGAAGGACGGCGCCGAAACAGGTACGGAAAGCAGGCACGAACTCGAAGGCAAGGATAACCAGCCATTGGACCTGAAGAAAGCTTCCTCTTTTACCTGAAAAGTCTGGGACAGCCTCAATGAGTGTGATCTTGATTTCTCTTTACTTAGGTAAATAGAGGATGTCCTCTCTCATGTCTCGATGACGATACATTAGTCGGGCACGTGATACTCTAGTTGCTCAAGAGGCGCCGTGGGAAGACATTAATTCGGGAGACGAAGCCGGCCAATACCCAATCATCGATGACACCAGCGTACTGTCAAAAATTGTTCTATTCTTCCAACCCGAGCCGAAAACTGGACCGCGAAGTCCTTTCTACTGATTAGGATAACACCAAGCCATCCGCCTGGCCGTGTAGTAGCGTCTATAATGCCTTGTCCCAGTCGTAATTCATGATTCGTTACTCATACACATGCAGCATCACGGACACATTTGTCGTCAAAACACGTCTGCGAAGCTGTCAGTAACCGTCAGAATACCGCCTCAGGGAGTAACCTACCTCGTCACAAACTGCGCGATCCTCAGCCCTGTCCAAAAGGCGCTTCCAATAAACATAACAACGCAAACCCAAAACCTCACTGCAGCCTTCACTCCTGCTCATCCCCCTTCCCCTCCTCGCCCGCACCCCTCGTCTCCCTCGCCTTCTCGGCCCTCCCCTCCCCAGCCTTAACAACCTTCCTCAACACACTCATCTTCCTCTCGAAATCCTCCAACAAAGGCCCGTATTCCTCCCCGCTAGACTTAGCCACCGCACTATTCGAACTCGGCAAACTCTCCGCCTTGTCCGCACCCCCAGCACCGCCACTCCCCTCGCCCTCGACACCATCAATCTTCAACACCATCCCGCCCCCCTCCTTCTCCCCCTCCTGCCTCTCAATACTCGCCTGCGTCACCGCAAAATCGGCGCTCAAACTCGCCGCCGAAGCCACCGTCCACCGCCCATCCTTACCAGGGACGACATCCAACAAAATCGCGCGGTTGTTCGTCGGTGCTCCCGCCGCTGCTGCCGAGGAGGAGGATGAAGAGGCCTGGTTCGCGGCGTGCTGCGCCGCGAGCGCGGAGGTGAGCACGTCCGGGTCGTCGTCGGCGAAGATGTACCGCACGGTCGGGTGGTGCGTCGTGTTCGTGCTGGCGTTGGAGACGAGGGTGAAGAAGCCGGCCGGGTCGAGCTTCGGGGTCGCGGGGGCGTCGGAGGGTTGGTGGTTTTCTGCGGGCTGCTGCTGCTGCTGCTGCGGGTCGGCGTCGGTGTCTGTGACGACGGTTTCTACCGCGGGCGCAGGTTTGGCGTCGGCTGTCTTTTGCGTCTGTGATGATGATAGGGAGGCAGCGCCGGGAGCGCCGGGAGCTGGGTGTTGTTGGTCGGCGACCACGGGGCTCGGGACGTCGGCCATCATGAGACGGTGCAGGTCTACTGATGTCGCGTAGGATTTGGTCTTGTGTGTGGTGTTGTTGTTGCTGTTGTGTCGGCAGCGGCGGTCGCGGGGATTCTCTGGTGCGTCGTCGGGTTGGGGCGCGATGCGCCGGTTGGCATCTTTTCCCTTGTCAAGGTGGAGGGGGCAGGACTCGGCGATGGGGTCCAGGGAGGGACGGAAGTTGGAGTTGCTGTAAGGCGGCATGGTGGAGTGAGGTCGATCTGGGGTAGCGTATCACATCGCTTATCACCACGTGACTGCGAGTAGGGGTCGTGATCCTGCATGTGATGCAGCCAACGACGACCTCCCTCTGAGCTTGGAGATGGGAGGAAGTGTCAACGAATTTAGAAAAAAATTGGGAATATTGTTGGGGACGAAGAGAATTTGATTCAATTACTTCATGGCTGTGAACCTTGAAAAGTTGAAATCTTGTGGTCATGTTGTTGTCGAAGCTAAAGTATTCCTCAGTCTCATCAAGGCTGGGCACAGAGGTAAAGGAACAAGACCATAAGGTTGATGAACGAAGAGGGACAATCAACACTCTGTGGCAGTTTCGATTTCAATCAATACTTTTGTCCTCGCTCACTCGTTGATTACCAAAACCAGGTAATCTGACAGGGTTTTCTTCTATGCTATTGCTTCATACCGAAGTCTTCCTGTTGATGCAAAACGACCCTCTTTGTCGCCAGACTTGGGTATCTCTACTTTCTCTCGCAAAACGAAACGCCAAAACTCCAGGGAGAAATCAATACGGAGACTATCGCTCGACTCCAACCTCGGGGACCTGGTTCTCCCACTCGAATTCTGGAGCATGTCAGCAGTGCACGCCCATCCGGGAAGGTTGGCGAAGGACTTACTCTGACGACACATGGGACATTGGCCCTTGGCTGAGTCTTGCTTGATCCACTCCATGATACAGTGCTGTGGTTTGTGTTAGAAAGACGGGACGGTATGGCTGATGAGAAAGCATACCATGTGGAAGTTGTGGCCGCACTTGCCAGACACTGGATGTGGTCAGTAATAGAAACAAGTCGACAAGAGAATGGCCATCTCACAAAGGCTGCAGTCATCGCCAGGGTATTTGCATGTTGGGCATGTGCCGTCAAAGTGGACTTGGCAGATGCCGCAGACGTCGTCCTCGGGGATATCCCACCGCCACGTCGCGACGGTGTTCCAGCGGGTAATCTTGACCTTCATGATGTTGGTGTTTCATGCAAGATGGGTTATGGTTGTTTTTTTTGTTCTTTGTGTTTGCAAGAGGTTGGCATCAGCATTGACACACAAGTTGGCGGATGTTAGGTAAGTCAAGCTGAAGCAGCTTGTCTTGCTGACATGCAACGGCTCTTGTTTGTTGAAGTTGCGACGCGGGACACTCGTACGGGACGCAGCGTCTGCGGGGCAACAGCAGGGCACCCCCCAAAGCCAGTCAATCACGTCGAAAAAAGATGGCGACATGGCCCAAGCTCCCCGCATTGAGCGTTCGCGTGCCCATGAACACCACACAGCAGCGACTGATTGCTGGTGGACCGTTGGCGTGCTACCTTACCTTCCAGGTTATTAGTCTGCTCCACTGACCAAGCAAAAAGCGTGGGCAGTCTGGCAGTGGCCATTGTCAGCCAACGACGGACGCTCAAGGCGCCGGCCAGTCACCGAAGCGGACCCCGACCACCTTCCGCTTATCTCTTGAGAAGTTCAGAGGGCAGGCGCAGCCAGGGAACATGCCCTGGGCTGTCCACGTCGTGTAAAGTCCCATTGATGGGTTCCCATTGACGCTGAACTGGATTGGACCCGCCCAATGATTGCCCGCGGAGGAGGCGCGATGGAAACTGGAACCAACCAGTTGGCGCTACCTTTGTAGGTGGTGGTCACTCAGATTTTACCGGACAGTCGCTGTCTCCCGCTTTCCATTGCGACTCCCATCTTTGTTGCCAACTGGTCGACGTTCATAACGACACCAGCCGCCGGTCGCCCTTCTCCAAAAAACTTGCCCACCACCGGTCACCGGCCTCCCGCTCAAACAACACCACCATCACCCACCACCGCAAATTCCTCCACTTACGTCTTTCACTACTGCCAACCGCCTTAGAAAAAAAAGGTCAAGCCTCATTCGTAGCTTCCCCTCTCCGAACCCCGCACGCAAACCAACCACATGCAATGCCTCTGCGGCTTTGGCCTTCGTGATTTTTCTTCCCTCTCTCCTGCCACCCTCTGAGGGCCCTGCGTTCCGGGCTGCCCGCCCTGCTGCCGTTGTCATCGACCGATAAACGACCCGATCCCCCGTCCGCCGCCGCAGTCATCGTCGTCGTCCGTCCCGTCCTCTCCCGACCGACCTCCATCTGACATCGCTCACCACCCAACCCAGGTGATTCAGAACTCCTTAGAGCAGGAAAACCACCACACACCACACACACACACACACACACACACGATGGCCATCGTCGCCATCTTCCGGTCGTCGCGCACCGCCGCGAAGCTGCCGCAATGGCAATGCGCCCGCCCCCTCGCCGCCTTCGCCCTGCGCCGCTCCTTCTCCTCCTATCTCGTCACACCCAAGGAGCTCGACGAGGCCCTCAAGAAGAACCCGCCCTCCAAGATTAGCCCGGAGCCCCGCGTCATCCCCCTCTGCGCCTCCTGGTTCCTGCCCAATGACGGCCGCACCGGCATCGAGGTCTTCCGCCAGCAGCGCATCCCCAAGGCGCGCTTCTTCGACCTCGACAAGGTCATCGACCGCCGCAGCCCCTACCCCCACATGCTGCCCTCCGCAAAGGACTTTGCCGCCGCCATGAGCGAGCTCGGCATCCGCAAGGAGGACACCGTCGTCGTCTACGACAGCAAGGAGCTCGGCATCTTCAGCGCCCCGCGCGTCGGCTGGACCCTCAAGATCTTCGGCCACCCCAAGGTCCACCTCCTCAACAACTTCAAGCTGTGGGTTGACCAGGAGCTGCCCACCGAGTCCGGCGAGCTGTACAGCGTCGAGTGCTGTCCCTACCCGATCCCCAAGCTGGACGAGAGCAAGGTCGCCGAGTTCGAGGAGGTGCGCGAGATTGCGCTGGATCACAACAAGGAGGGCGCCGAGGGCGTGCAGGTTATCGATGCGCGGTCGCCGGGGCGTTTCACCGGAAAGGACCCCGAGCCGCGAGAGGGACTGTCGTCAGGCCACATGCCCGGCTCGATCAACATCCCCTTCAACGCCGTCCTGGATCCCGAGACCAAGGCCTTCTACCCGGCCGAGAAGCTGAAGCAGATCTTCAAGGAGAAGGGCGTCAACCCTGAGAAGCCCATCGTCTCGAGCTGCGGCACCGGCGTGACTGCCTGTGTCATTGAGACTGCCATGGAGGAGGCCGGATGGGGTTCCCCTGAGAAGCGCAGAGTATACGACGGAAGCTGGACGTGAGTTTATTCACCATCAGAGAAATCGTCTCACCAACTAACATATGCATAGCGAATGGGCGCAACGGGTCAAGCCCTCCGACTCGCTCATCCGGAAGGACGAGTAAAAGAATGGGAGAGAACCGCACTGCTAATAAGTCCATATTCAAACCCTCAACTCCACATCTACGAGTATATCATACGACTATTTCAGCTTAAACAAATAACTCTACCCCCGCACACACACCTGGTGGCTTTGCAGCGCAAGTTGCTTCTAGTTGCGATACCCTCCCAACCCCACTTCTGGTTTTTCTAGTTTTTCTCATGTACGATATCCGGCTCACAGCTCATGGAGTTTGCATTGCGCATGGGGGAGGTTCGTAAGCCCAAATTTTTCGTCGTTTGGAAGAGAGCACAAGCAATGAAGGCGGGGATCGGCGGTGACAAAGGCTGGTGTACATAGGCGGCCCACGATAATGATGACAACCCTGGGACATTGCATTTGGGAGCTTTTGCGCCGCGACGACGACTGCAACATGAACTGGACAGTGACTCACATGAAATTGCGACTGCGCGGGGTTCGGTTTGGGTCACGGTTTGTTTACCCAAGGCATTGATCGACCCTGGTTTATCAGTGGAGTGTGGTTGGAGCGCATTGAGTCTGCGACTTTGGGGAATTTCACCCACCATGCGCCAATAGTGGAGCCGGATGATATGATTTCGGTCTGTCTCGGTGAGCTATCCCGCGGAACCCAGAACCCCCACTTTGCTCACCGAGCACCTCGAAAAGTCTGCCTCGGAGCTCAGGCCACCTCTTTCCTCCTCAGGTCCGTTAGGGCTCGCCAAAGCCCGCCTTCCGAAAAAGGCCGGTGCACAACTGCAAAAATAATGTCCTAGTCCGGCCCTGACAGCCACCACAGACCCCCGCAAAAAAAGTCGTGGGTGAACGAATCTCGAAATAACTTCCCCCCCATCAACCACCACTAACCGCAGCAGCAACTTCTTTTCCTCTGCAACCCTCCCCTCACCTCACATCGACAATTATGGCTGACCGTGGTGCAAGCGCCCCCCGTGGCGGTGGTTTCGGATCCCGCGGTGGTGACCGTGGCCGTGGACGTGGTCGTGGTCGCGGCCGCCGCGGCGGAAAGAGCGAGGAGAAGGAGTGGCAGCCCGTCACCAAGCTCGGCCGTCTCGTGAAGGCCGGCAAGATCAACAGCATGGAGGAGATCTACCTGCACTCCCTGCCCATCAAGGAGTACCAGATTGTCGACTTCTTCCTGCCCAAGCTCAAGGATGAGGTCATGAAGGTGCGCGCACACAACACCACGCAACAAAATTGCTACAACAACAACAACATCCCGAAGACCGAAAGACCTACGACGAATTACTTCCAAACCCCCGAGATCGAAAATTATCGCAAACCGACTATTTGCCCGACAATGCGCAATTGGAGATCTTGGGGAAGGGGTTGCAATTCGTCATAGGTTTACGGATACGATGGGGTTGTTCTTGTTGCAATTGAGTTGAGAAAGGGAAACAGAGGGACAATATGCTAACCTGTGGTTTCTTTTCCCCAATTGCAGATTAAGCCCGTCCAGAAGCAGACCCGTGCCGGTCAGCGCACGCGCTTCAAGGCCATCGTCCTTATCGGTGACTCCGAGGGCCACGTCGGTCTCGGCATCAAGACCTCCAAGGAAGTCGCTACCGCCATCCGTGCCGCCATCATCATCGCCAAGCTGAGCGTCATCCCCGTCCGTCGCGGATACTGGGGTACCAACCTCGGTCTGCCCCACTCCCTGCCCACCAAGGAGTCTGGCAAGTGCGGTTCCGTCACCGTCCGTGTATGTATATCCCGCTCGCTGCGTCGTGGTTTTCGGTGGAAGACGGAAAAGAAGGAAAATCAGAAGTTGGTTACTAATGCGCGCACCCACAGCTCATCCCCGCCCCCCGCGGTACCGGCCTCGTCGCCTCCCCCGCCGTCAAGCGTCTCCTCCAGCTTGCTGGTGTCGAGGACGCCTACACCTCCTCCGCCGGTTCCACCAAGACCCTCGAGAACACCCTCAAGGCCACCTTCGTCGCCGTCTCCAACACCTACGGCTTCCTCACCCCCAACCTGTGGAAGGAGACCAAGCTCATCAGATCCCCGCTCGAGGAGTACGCCGACACTCTGCGCGAGGGCAAGCGCTACTAGATTTTTCCCACCGAGAAGTCTGGTAATGATGAGGTGAAAGCGGGAGGAAGAAAACAGATTTGAGGCGCCGGCAGGGAAAGGATATCATGTTACGAAAACCCTGTGGTGGCTTCTGGGAAAATTCTCTCTCAAATGGAGTTGCGCGTTGCCGTTATACTGCATCGTTGGGTTGGCCAGGGCATGATGAACATTAAGGCTTTATGGGCAAGCTAGCTCGGATCTGAAAATAAAGATCAAAACTTCGACTGCAGACGGTGGTCTTTTTTTCGGGTTGTTTGTTTTCACGTTAATATTATGGGCATGGAACTCAACGGCTTGGAATCGTGGTGATGCGGTATTGAGATGCTGATACGTAGGACGACCGACGCAGGACTGGACTGAGCCTATGCCAAGCCGACGACGAGGAGCCCAGGCAAGCAAAACCCCCTCGATGGATGGTTCGATTGACTCGGATATGGACAAGACTCCTTGCCTGCAACGCCATTTGCAGCCCGCTCTTCGAGTGAAGGGCGGATGAGAATGGGTTGTGTCTAGGGGAATGCTGCCAGTTTCAAAATTTCCCGCCTATGAGCTCGAGTGAGCGGGCAAAATGGAGCCTCACGAACAGAAGATCAATGGCATCCCCCATGTGCTACAAGTCAACACCACATTCAACAGGTATTGAAGAAGAACACCAGATCATTCACTCAGAAGCCTCATCACAGACTTCGGTCCATGCTGGTACGAGAACATCTCTTGTCTAAAGCAAATTCCACAAAAATTACCAATGCCTGCCCAGACTAACGCCGAATCCCCTTCACTTTCCCTGCTCGACCCTCATCCTCGAAATGCACCCGCCGCTGAACCTCTTCCGGCTCGCCGTCATGCGAATACACCAGTGAGGCGGTATCGCTCATCCGCTCAGTATCCTGAGCGGCGGGCTCGGTCCGCGCCTGCGGCACTGTACTTCCAAACGGATTCCAGCCCCTCGCCAGGAAACAAGGCACGCTGTGCGGTACGTCTGGCGAGTTAACCTCCGGCAAGCTGATCCTGCTCAAGGACGCAATTCCCGAGCCTTGCTGGGCTTGTACGCGAGGCGCTCTTCCATCATTCGGACCCATCTCCTCTGCATAACCCATCAGCATCCAAGCATGTCACCGACGTAACGAAGCAGACTTACCGGCAATCAACCCCCTCACATGCGCCTCCACAGCCCTCCTCTGCAACCGCGTGTCGCCGCCCCAGTACTCCGCCGAGGGGAAGAACTCCGTGCGGTCGTCTCCCTCGTGGTACGGCACACAGAGCATCCTGTCAATCTCCCGCTGCCGCAGCTCCGCCTCCGTCGGCCGGCTCTCCTTCTCGAGCCTCGCTAACCTCTCCCTGATGGCATCCTGCTCCTTCTCCCGCGCCCTCTCCGCCTCCTCCTTGCTGTTCCTGATCTTCTCCTGCGTCCTCTCGCTCTGCCAATGTACCGGCCACCGGTTCACCGAGAAAAACCGCCCCTTCCGCCCCGCGACCTCGGGCGCCGCCCAGTCCCACACCCGGTCCCTGTGCAGCGTCGCGACCTCCACCTCCTTTTCCACCTTTAACTTCTTCGAGAACCGCGGACGCGACGGCCACAGCGTGCTCTTCCCCTCGGACAACTCATCAATAATCCCCCTCCGCACGACCTCATACGCCTCCGGCTCCGTCATGCCCGGCTCCCACTTTGCCGGGTCGCCCGCCCGCACCACGCTAACATACGACACCGGCGGGCCCAGCCCGTCCTCCTCCACCCTCCCGTGCCGCTCAAAGTGGTTGCGCCACTGGCCCGCAACGTCCTGCAGCCCAACCGTGCGGCGGTCCCACGCCGCGGCGTCGCGCAGCTGGTCGCGGACCTGGCGCAGGTCGCGCACGAGGCCGTCGAGCTCGACGCCGACGCGGTACGCGAGCGCCCAGAGCATGGTCTTGGTCACGCGCCGGGTTGCGTCGACGAGCTTGATATTGTCGAAGGCGGTTTGCCAGCTCCAGCGGGCGTTGGGGTCCGGCAGGTTGGTCCGGTGGAAGACGTTGTTCTGCGGGTCCCAGGGGTCGGAGCCCGTGGGCCAGTAGACGCGGTGCTCCGGGTGCCAGTCGCAGTGCGGCCGAGAGATGGTGACGATTCCGTTGTCGGCTTCGTATCTGCGGGGTGTCAGTGATGAGGTGATGATATCAAGGGGGGGAGACTCACCCAAGGCGTCCATGCTCGGAAAGCACCTTGCAAAACCTCCCAACAACATCCTCCTTCAACTCATAATCGCCCTCCCTCAAGCCCACATTCAACGCCTCCGTCACGCGTCCCACGTCGACCTTGTCCTCCGCCTTCGCAAGCAGACTCCCCATGTCCATATCCCCAAGCAACCCCTCCATCCTCTCCACAAACACCTCAAACTCCCTCCCCAGCGCCGGCAGCCCCCCGCCCCGCTGCGCCCTCACGTTCGTCGACGGCTCGCACATCCACTCCATCCAGAACAGCTCCGCGCCGTTCAGCCGGAGATACTTGCCGTGCCTCTGTCTATGCTCGCGCAGCTCGTCCCGGACGTCCCACGACTCGCCCCCGGCGAACCCGAACTCAATATTCTTCAGCACCCCCTGCAGCATCTCCCGCGGCGCCCGGTTGTACGCCCGCTGCAGGTTATCCCGCAGCCCGTTCAGCATCTTCATCCTCTCGAGCTTCTCCGTTTCCCCCTCGGTGAGGTAGCTCATCCCCGTCAGCGGGCCGAGGTAGTTCCGCGGCGGGAGCACGATATCATCCCCCTCCCCGCCGGCGCCAATCTCCCGCAGAAACCGCCGGTGCGCCTCCTCCGTCTGGTCCCGCGTCGCCCTCGCTCTCGTGTAGTGGCTCTCCCGCATCTTCTGGTGCCAGAACGTCAGCCCCAGCGGGTCGACCTTGGCCCCCTCAGGCGGCGCCTCGAGCGCGTGCGGCTTGTACACGATCCCCTCGCCCGCGGCCTCCCTTGCCGCCGCCTTCTGCCGCTTCGTGAGCGGCATCACGAGCTTGCGGAACGGCCCCTGGATCGCCACGTTCTCGACGCCGTCAAAGTGCGTCAGGCACAGCTGCAGCGCCGCGCGCTTCGCGCCGCGGTACCGCGCGAAGCGCTGCTGCGTCTCGCCCTCGGGGAACAGCGGGGTGACTTTATGCGTGGTGCCGTTGACGGTCACCTCCTCCACCTCGCCAGGCACATGCTCGTCAGACAGGATGTAAAAGTTCGCCTCACCGCGGAGACTCGCGGCCGTCGTCTCCGCGCCGCCGGCGAGGCACTTCCCGAACCACGCGTCCTCGGTCAGCGCCATGTTGAAGTCGGGCTCGTACCCGAACCTCTTCCCGCGGTCCCCGGAGCCGGGGTTGCCGTTGCCGGTGCTCATCCACACCAGGTTGCCGTCCTCGCGGAACCACGTCAGGAACGTGTTGCGCAGCAGCGGCGCGGGGATCTGGTAATCCACATCATGCAACGACTCAGGCACGCGGTGGAGGAGATAGCGCGGGCGCACCGGCTCCTGCGGGGGTTCCTCGACGACGACGCCTCGCCCGCCCTGGACCTGCGGCAATCGCGTGCTGGCGGCGCTCATCTCGGGGAAGTCAACGACGAGCCGCTGCGCGCCGTAGTGGTGCTGCTCGAAGAGCTGGTGCGTGTGCGCCATCTTGATGGCCTCGCGGAGGTCGTCCCACCAGCTCTTGTGTGCTGCGTCGGGCAGGCGCATGCAGTGCTGCAGGAAGAGGACGACCTCGGCGAACTTGGCGGCCCAGCCGATGGTGCGGTCGACGTCCTCGTCGGCGAGGAAGTTCTTGATGCGGATGAGCTGGATGCGCGGGGAGTGGATGCGCCAGCCGCGGTAGGTCATCATCTCGAGGTCGGAGGCGGGCACGCCGGGCTCGGCGCGGAGGAAGTCCTCGAGCCAGGTTGTGGAGGCTGGGTCGATGGAGGAGACGATGGAGACGGCGTCGGAGTCGGAGTCAGCCATTTCGACCTCCTCGGCGGGGGACGGGAGCTCGTCTTCTGGGATGGGGGAAGGGGGAAGTTCCTGGCGCCAAGGGGTGTGGATGCGTGGTGTTTCTGGTAGAGGGGCCTCGGTCTGCTCTGTGGTGGTTGATATGCGTCCGAAGAGGGGCACGGTGTGGCCTGTGGAGGATGTGTCGGTGACGACGATGGACGGGTGCGTCACCGGCTGGGATGTCTGCGGGTTATCTGTTCTGGTGCTGATGGTGAAGCCCGGTATAAGTGGCCTCGCTGGCGACGACGGGACGGTGTGTCCGCCGAAGAGCTGGATGTTACCCACGTCGCCGGTGTTAGTCTGCGTGCCACTCCTTGGAGGTTGCCCCTGAGACCTGGTCAGCATCATCACAAACACCACCGAAGAGTTGCACATACCGGAAGGGGCAAATTCTGCGTCACGGTCGAAGAATCCCCCCTCCTCAGCTTCGTAAAAGTCGTGACACCCGCCTGCGCCGCCATCGCTTCGGGATCCTCCTCCCCAGCCATCTCCTCGTCCTCATCCTGCACCGGCATCTTCGGATGCTCGTACTTCTTCGACCGCCGGATGAACTGGTTGCTGGTATACAACGGATCAAACGTCTCCGGAAACTTCTCCCCGCCCGGCGTCGCCCTCGGCACCCACTCTGTCGTGAACGGGTTCCGCGGCGCCTCCCCGCCATCGCCAGGCGCCCTCGGCACGCCCACATGCGCAACCCTCTCCTCCTCCTCCGCGCGCACCCACGTCTCCGGGCCATACTCGCCCCCGAGCCCGTCAATACACGCGCTGACCTCCACACCCCTAGCGACTCTTACCTCGCCCCTCCCGAAGGCAGGCCCTTCCGTGCCGTTCCCGCGGATCTCCTGTTCAGAAAACACAGCATCCTCGAGCCCGAGCACCCGCCGCCAGCGCTCCACATCCCCGCCCTCTCTAATCTTGCGCAGCAACAGCGCCCTCCTCGCCGCGGCCTGGTCATGCGTCTGCGTCTGCGCCTGCACCTCGGCCGCGGCGCTGCGGGCCGTGAACTCGCCGTACTCATCCCAGCGCGCCTGGCCGAGATCCGCGTCGCGCAGCCAGGGGTGCCGTGGGCCGTAGAAATCGGCCGCGAGGCGGTGGAAGGCGGCGTCGGAGCGCAGGACGTGGTCGACGGCGCGCGTGGCGATGAGGTCCTCGACGTGCGCGAAGAGGTGGTGCGGCGGGTGGTGGTCGAGCAGGGTGCGGGTGCGCTCCCACGTCTCGGAGGGGAAGCGGTAGTAGATTTTGCGGATGAGCTCGGTCAGCTCGGCTGTTGTCTGCCAGTCAGAGATTTGGTTCTCAGTTTCGGGAGGGGTGTCGCGGTTTGAGAAGACATACGCATCCTTTCTTGAGCCATGACGGCGGTGTGTTGCGGCGCTCGCTGCGGCACTCTGCCAACTCTCCAAGAGCAAAGATGTCAAGTGACAGGTCCGATGTGACGGGCCGGGAGGAAAGGGGGAAGCTCAGGCCGCGGCGGAAAGGTGATATCAATAAGAGGACCAAGTGGCTCAGAACCAGAATCATCTCTCTGGGGATGAAACACACAGAGAGTACGGAAAAGCAACTCAACGCCTTTCTTTCACAAAAGAGAACTGAGGAGAGTGAAAGACAAAGATGAAGGAGAAATTCTCACAATCGTCTTTCCGAGATGCGAGACATGGCCGTTTTGAAAAGACCTTCATGGCGGCCGAAAGAAGACCAAGGAAGATAACCATCCCAAAGGAGCCCGAAAGAATAAGACTGAGATTTTCATTGAGACATTCATACTGAGGTGTCACACATATCCGAAGAAAGCTTCACCACGGGCATTTACGACATGGGTTGTGACAAAGGGTCCAATGGGAGAGGCTGAGAAAAGGGATAAACGGCCAATGCGGACAATGTGTTTGCCGGGGCAAAGCAGGGCAAGCTGATTGCCGCTTTCGGGATAGTCTTTGAGCTTTGAGCTCCGAGCTTCTAATTTCGGTGCGTCTCTTTGTCGAAGCCGTTTACATTGAGCGCAACGGTTGTGCTTTGTTGTCGCGGATGGAGGGAGGTGGTTTGGAGCTGGATTCTGCGATGGGTGGCGGTCGCAGCTTTGCGGTTGAGCTCTTGCAGTCTTATCTGCGATGGATCGCGATTCAAGATACAAAGGCGGTTTAGACCTCTTAGAACAGATACATCTACGGATAAGGATGACTCCAGAAGAAAGGTGTTCGGCTTGCTGATGCACCTTTGCCATCTAGGCTTCAGACATTGACATCGTGCGAGAACCATAACGGCGGAGCGATGCCTGTCGACGACTCAGAGAGCGAGCGCAGTGCTCGTTTCGAGGATCCGAATGAGACCCATGACTTGCTTCAGCACTCAAGTCAAGAAGCTGAAGCTGATGTCGCAGGTCGAACACAAGACGACGACGACAGTTCTGCCAGCGATGGCAATTCTCCAACGCTGGACTACGATGCGGCCAAAGAGAACGAGCTCCAACTCATAGAGCAAGCCCGCATCGAGCAAGAAACGCAGGACATCGAAGCCAGTTGGCGCCGACGCCTCCGGACGTCAACTTCGACCCCATCTGATGCGCCATCCCTCGTCATCGGCGCGCCCCTAGGCAAGAATCTCACGGCGATCGAAGCGGCATCACGTCTGGTCACTCAATGGGAAGCAATCTACAGCCAAACCCTCTCGTCAACCCCTGCCGGCGCGCCCTCCGTCCTCGAATCCCTAACTCAAGCCCGCACCCAACTCGCCGCACTCCAGTCCTCCGTCACTGAGGACGTGGAAACGCCCCTCAAATCCCTCCAAGACCACAAACAGACCACCATCGCATCTCGCATCCAGACCCTCGAGGCCGCCTTGGAAGAGTCTACCTTTCCCCCCGAACATGCCAACATATCAGCGGCAATCTCCCTCTACCGCACCTCCCGCATCCCCTACTCCTCCAACTGGGCCATCATCTACGCCGGCCACCTCGTCGACTTCGCTCCGACATATACCTCCTTCACCGCCGACCGCGCCGAGCGCCTCGACCGCTACGCGCGCATGCACGGCGAGGGCTGGCTCTGGTTCGAACCGCCCCTCGCCCGCGCCGCTGCCCCTCTCTTCTCCGCCAGCCGCGGCACCTGGGTTCCCGAGACGGACACTACATACGACATGGGCCACTACAGCGTGACCATGTCCTTCCGCCGCATGCGCAACCTCGTCTACCACCCCGGCCCTCCCTCCCGCAAGCGGCGGCGCGGCCAGTCTCAAGAGGTGAGATGGCCCGTCCCCACGTCCCCCGTCGAGAAAGAGGAAAGCCCCCTCGACCCCGCCAACCCTCTCCCCCGGCAAAAGCCCAATCCAAACCCGCTCCCTCCATCAACCCTCCGCCGGTGCCGGCCCTCGCGGCACCCGCACATGACGCCCGACCCCGCAGAGGCGACGCTGCACTTCCGCATGCTCCTCGACACCGGCGCCACGCTGCCGATGCTGCACACCCGCGACGCCGCCGCCCTCGGCATCGAGCGCAAGTCCTACGCCGCCGTCTCCTGCATCAGCGTCGAGACCGCCGGGCCCGACCTGCTGCGCACCTGGCTTTACGAGATGCAGGTCTCCGTCGCGGACACACTCACCTGCGAGCCGCTCGTCTCCGCCACATCCCCCGTCTGGCCTGCCGAAGAGAAAGCGCTCGGCGGCATCGTGCCCGTCATGGTGAAGCCCGCGAGCACGAGCAGCACCAAGTTCTCCGCGCCGCGGGGCCCGCAGGACGCGTGCGCGGTAACCATGGACGGGGAGACGACGTGGCTGCAGAGCGCGACGGCCATCATCGACGAGGCCGAGGGCAGGGACTACGGCCGGCTGTCGGGGTTACTGCCGGTGAAGTGCTGCTACGTGCAGGCGACGCCGAGCCTCAGGGCGCTGTGGCTGGGCGAGGACCGGCGCGACGTGCTGGGCGCGCACCGCATGCCGGGCCAGATGCGCTGGGCGCCGGGGTCGAACCGGGTGTGCGATCCGGGGCAGCCGAGGGGGTTGTGGGAGGATGTTTTTGGGCAGGAGGATGGCGGAAGGCCTGCGTTGTTGAGGATGGCGCATGAGGGTGACGAGGGGATGTTGCGCATGGTTGATGTGGAGGAGAAAGGGTGGAAGGGGAAGAGCGAGGTCATGGTCGTGGACGGGGATGGGGTTCGGACGAAGCATGTTATTGAGCCCAGGGGGTCGACGAGTCAGCGGGTGAAGCGGGTGAAGCTGTCTGACGAGGTGGATCGTGTGGCCTCTAGTGAGGAGTTGTAGATTTTGTGATTAGCGCTCGGTTATCACGGCCGTGGTTGGCAAAGTTTGATTTTTGAGTATTCCCCCTGATTGTGTCGAAGTGCGAGAGTCTTGGAGGGATCGGCGAAGCCGGAGAATAGCGAAATCGCCGACGGCGAAACGACACCTGCCAGATGGCCCCACCCCCACTAAGCTCCGACCGGCCGGCCGCGGAAGTGGGTCCAAGGGCCCGATCACTCGCCGTGCCCATCCCGTCTCATGCTGCGAATGCGAGGGAGGCCTTGTTGGGGCTTTGGATGAGTGAAGAAGTAATGTCGGTGTAGGTGACAAGTTGGATGCCGTGCCGATTCCACCGGCGACGCGGACCGCCGACCTACTCGGTGAGACGGTGGCTTGGGCGGGAGTGGAAGTTGCCTCTTTGAGACGCCGACACGCCGTGTAAGCGGCGGTTCAGATGGCCGATTTCACACATCACGAGGCCTCTTGTTTCGAAGATGATGCTATAAGATGTACCTTTGCGACCTCCAGCAAGAGATTCCCTTTCAAGACAAGTAGCATCCCCAACAAAGACAAATGTCAAGCAAGATCATTTTCAATCCCTCAATCAGACAAGCCCTTGCGATGGAGTCTATCAAAAAGGTATGCAGGCATATCTCAACCCACAAGCCATACTTCAGAGTTGCTTATCACGTCACTTCCAGGTTACCATCATCGGCGCCGGCCCAGCAGGCCTCGCAACAGCCCTCCTCCTCCAACGAGACCACCATATCAAATGCACAGTCTACGAAATCCGCCCACAGCCAAGCACCCTCGGCGGCGCAATCGGCATCCCCTCCAACGGCCTCCGCCTGCTCGACCGCCTCGGTCTCTACGACCAGGTGGCAGCAAAGGGCGCCGAGACCGCCAGCACCTTCCTCCACTCCTCCAAAGGCGGCGTCCTCGGCAAGATGGACATGGTCTCGTGGAGCCAGGAGCGCACCGGCTTCAGCTACCTCCGCGTCCGCCGAACCGACATCATGGACGTCTTCCTCAAAGCCGCAGACGCCGCAGGCATCCAGGTCCACTACAGCAAGTACCTGACCAGGATCCAGGAGCACGACCAGCGCGTGACGGCCTCCTTCGACGACGGCACCTCAGACACGTCGGACTTCCTCATCGGCTGCGACGGCATCCACTCCAGCGTGCGCAAGCTCTACGTCGACCCGGAGTGCACGCCCGAGTACACCGGCATCTCCAACGTCTTCTCCCTCCTCCCGACCGCCTCCCTCTCCCCCGCCGCGGCCTCCATGACGGACCTCAACGCCACGCTCACCTCAGACGGCCTCCTCGCCATCACGCCCACGACGTCCGCGCGCGACGTGCTGTACTGGTTCTTCTCGCGCGAGGTGCCGCTCCCCTCGTTCGGCGACGTGCGCGACGGCTGGGAGACACGCGGCAAGAAGGAGGTCGAGGGGTTCAAGGCGACGCTGCTCGGGCTGCTGGGCGACTCCGACGCCGAGTGGCCACGGACGGTGCGCGACATCATCCGCAAGACGGAGGTGGTCAAGTTCTACCCGATCTACAAGGTGCCCACGGGCCGGCCGTGGTCGCGCGGGCGGTGCCTGATCATCGGGGACGCGGCGCACGCGATGCCGCCGCACGCGAGCCAGGGCGTGTCCATGGCGCTGGAGGACATTTTCCTGTTCTCCAAGATGCTGGGCAGCTGTCCGGGTACGTTGATCGAGGATGGGCTGCGGCAGTTTGAGCAGAAGAGGAAAGTGCGGACGGAGCAGATGCTCAAGACGACGGAGAGCAGGGGCCAGATCCGCAAGAAGAAGGAGCCGTGGCGGTTGAGGTTGAACGAGATGGTTCTGTCGGGCGGGTTATGGGTGTATAATACGGCTGGGTTAAGCAAGTTGGGCATGGGGCAGAAGATGTTGACTTATGATGTTGGTGATGAGGTTTTTGAGGGGCAGGGTGTACAAGTTCCAATTCAGAAGGAGCTTCGAATTTGAGTTGGACCCGGTTTCATAATTGTATAGTTCTCTGCATAGGCACTTTCTAAATCATAGACAGGCAACAGTAACATTGGTTATATTTTATTTGCAGCTCTCATGTTCATTAGCTACTTTGGTCTGAGGAGTGTAGACTAGGTTATTAAACTATACAGATAGAGCGTCCGTCAACTTCGAATCCTTTACTAAAACCAACAAGAACCCGACTAATGAATCTTTATGAATCTATTTCTCTCATTCACTTAGCATTGAACCAAACTATTGTCACGAGGAAAGATGAATGACACTGGAAGACGCGTGGCAGGCTTCAAGTAGATGTCAGCCCGGACGGCCGGTAGGAGCGCCGGCATGAACGCCGGGATCGTGTGGGGCGGCCACCGGAGGCGACGGACTCAGAGGGGCGATGCATTGAAGGCAACAGAGTCAAGGCCAAATTTAAGCTGGCGGGAACAGCGTTGATTCGTTTGTTCTTTGTGTCCATCTAATGCTCGAGTATGAAATTGGGTCGACAGGTATCCGTTTTTACCGTGTTAGCGTTCCAGCAGCCAAGTGCAAGCATCAGCTCAGCGTGCCGCCCGCAAGGGCCCCAATCGGCAGCCAGCGATCGGGGCGGAGAATTACAGTAAACTCCGGACAACCGCCCACCCGCAGCGGGCTGGTTACTAACCAAGACTCAAGATCCATGAATCCAAACTCAACAATGCCTCTTATCCTGACGAGTCCCCATTAACGACTTACCTTCTTTTGTGTTTTAGAGTTTCAGTAACGTCTAGGGATCTTCAGTAGGGTCATCATATTCGAGGAGGGGGCAAACGTGCCCTTCTTTATGAAAGACAATGCTGAGGCGTAGGTTTGAAGACAGCTACCTACTGCTGCTGCTCTCTCCGTGCTCGGACCTTTGTAAAGCCCTGTATATAAACGCCGGCCCGCCTTTCCTTTTTCATGATCGACAGGCAACTTTGTAAACGCCGCTCCTGCCCGCCGTTCGCAAGCAAAGCAAAGCAACCCCGATCCACTGCAAACCAAGATTGTAGCTCAGGAGGAAGGAACCTGGTTTAGTTCTCGAGAGAAAGAGCCAAAAACCCCTCATTTTCATTTGCGCACCACGGTAGCAATGTCGTTGTCTTGGACAACGCCTACAAACGCCGTGCCGCCGCCGCCATCCATCAGCCGCCCTCACCGTCCCGAGCCCCCTGCAAAATGGGGTGCGGCGTGTGCCCAGTGTGCGGTAGCCAAAGCAAAGTGCCTCCGCCCGGCTGGCTCGACGGATCCCAAGTGTGAGAGGTACGTCATGTTGTGCATCCTACTTTGTTGTTTTTGTGTACATGGCTCAATATGTCGGTTCAAAGGTGTCGAAGGCTGGGTAAGGAGTGCACTGAGAAGATACGGGGACCGCGCAAGAGGAGAGAGAATAAGCCATCGTGAGTACACCCCCTTGTCTTCCCTGTCCATCTTCTTCATGTTTTTTATATCAATCTTGAGTTGCATCAAGATATTATCATGGTCTGAAGGCTCGGCTAACATCGGTCACAAGAAAAACGGCACAACTAGAAGAACGTCTAAACAGTCTCATCAGAGCATTGCAGGGGTCCAACGACATCACCGCAACAACCAATCGACTGTCTATCGATGAAGTAAGTCACCCACTCTTCAACAATCAACCAAATCATCCAACTAACACACAACAGACCTCGCCAGCATCACAAGCCACCACATCAGGAAGGTCCCCAGAAACGTACGCAAGCACCCCATCCAGGAGCACCTACATCACCATCCCCCCCTCCTACAACTCCTTCGGGCCTTCAACATGCATCTGTCGCCCGCCGCCCGGCCAGGTCCCGGGCCCGCTCGACTCGGACGCGACCCTCCTCTCCATCTACCAAGACTCCCTTACCCCGGCGTACCCCTTCGTCGTGATCCCCCACGGCACTGCCCCGGCCGACCTGGCCGCGACCCGGCCCTTCACTATGTCCTGCATCCGCATGGTCGCCTCCTTCCGCAGCCTGCGCTCCATGCAGGGCCAGATGTACCGGCTCAAGGCCCACGTCGCCGACGCCATGATCCTCCGCTCCGAGCGCTCGCTCGACCTCCTCGCCGGGCTCGTCGTCATGCTCGGCTGGCATCACCACCACTGCTTCGTCCACGCCCAGATGCAGAACCTCGTCGCGCTCGCCGTCACGCAGGCGGCTGAGCTGGGGCTCACGCGCAGCCCGGGGTACCAGGAGCGCACAAAGCTGCTGGTCGAGAACCTCGGGGAGGTGAGGGAGAGGACAAGCGAGCAGAAGAGGTTGCTGCTTGCGGTGTGGTACTTGAGCTCCACGTAAGTCTACGACCCCCTGGTCTTCTGTTCGTTTTATCGTGTGTTGCTGACCTGTCTGCAGGATATCCATCGGCATGGTGCAGATTGAGGCTATGAAGTTCACGCCATACATGCGGCGATGTCTACGCGAGCTCGAGATGACACAGGAATACGACTCGGACACGTATCTAGCCTACCTCATCAGGATACAGATCCTCTCCAGCAAGATCATAAGCCTATCCCAACGCGACGACGAAGATGAAGAGGAACCTGAAATAGTACACAGAGCCCCCTTTGCGGCATACGCCTCCGCCTTTGATGCAGAGCTAAACAACCTCATCAAGAGCATGCCGCTAAGATTACAAGAAGACAGTACGTTCCATCCCGCAGCCCCTTGAAGTGTGCCTTTCTCAACTTCTCTAACGAAACAAACAGAACTCATGCGTCTGACCATAAACACCGTCCGCCTCCGCATCCACGAGCCCCCAAAACTGGACGCCGCCCTCCTCTCCTCCCTCTCCAAGTCCTCCATCGCCGCGGGCACGCCCTCCCCGCTCGACTCCTTCTACCAATCCAACGCCGCCCTCCGCGCCTGGTTCGATGAGTGGCTCAGCCAGCCCATCCCCTCCTACCCCTACATCACCCTCCCCGTCTCCCTCAACGTCATCCACGCCATCACCATCCTCGGCCGCTGGGCCAAGCTCCTCCTCATCGGCGACCTGCGCCGCCCGCGCGCCTCCGCATCCGCCCCTGCCCCGGACCCGCCCCAGGACCCGTCGGGCAACTACAACAACCCCTCGCCGCTCGACTCCGCCACCACGCCGGGCACCACGAGCTCGACGCTGACGGGCACCTCCTCGCTGTCCTCAGCGGCCTCCACGGAGAGCCAGCTCGCCCAGGCCATCGCCACCCTCAAGATCCAGCTCGCGACGCAGCCCGCGCTCAGCCTTGACGTGCCCGGCATCCTCGGCCAGATGGGCAGCGCCATGGAGCAGGCGGCCGCGTCGCTCGCGGTGCACAGCGAGGATCCGCCCGGGGTGGGACATAACATCTGGTCCCTCACGGCCGCAAAGTTGCGCATCGCGCAGTTGAAGATTGAGCAGTGGGCGGCGATGGTGGCCGAGGAGGAGGACGACGACGAGTCGGGCGGGGAAGAGGAGGAGGAGGAAGAAGGGGTGTATGAAGGTGTCGCGGCTGAGGTGGGCCAGGATGATATGCAAGGCGTCATTGACGGTGCGGCTGTTGAGAAGACTGCTGTGCCGTTTGTGGGGTCTGAGAGGGACCTGGGTATCTTTGAAGACAGCTGGGGCGGCGGGAATCCCATGGCGGGTGCCTTTGACAATCTGGGCCCCTTTTCTTGGATGGACGGCGTTGGGGATTGGGGCGCCGCCATGATGGGCTCGGCACATCAGAACGGATAGAGGTGGTCGTTTCAATCTTGTCATGCCGTAAGATTATGTGACGTCTGCTGTTTGTTACGGCGTACACCATCGGAGTTGTCCTTGACGGGCGGGCATGTCAGGTTTTGCATTGTTCATGATTTGCTTTTCTAAACACAACTAGATTTCTCGCTCTATAGCCCAGATGTATATGTATCCGCATAACCGTTTTACCAGGAATTCGCTATTACGAGAGAGAAATGGGATGCTCCGTAAGAGAGTAAATACGCTGAAATTCATCAGCAGTACGGTTCGACGTCCCTCGTCGCATTGGCTCCCAGGCGCCAAGAGCCCACTAATCATTCGTCTTAGGGGCGTTGTCTGCAACAACTCAGACGATGGTGAGCTCTTCATCTTAGATCATACCGCTGTTACTACCGAAACATGTATTTAAAATAAGCTGCCACTATCTCATGATGGAGGAACCAAATGCTGGGCGCTGTTCTTAGATTTTCAGGCGAGAGGGCAAGCTCATCTTGGGTCCAGTGGTTACATAACTCTCTTGGGTTCCTTTCCTTTATCCTATTCCTCGTCGCTGCTTCGTCCCTCTTCAATACTTTGATAAACACAAGAAGACCTGACGCAGAATAAATAGTAGACAGTGAGAAGGATCAAGCGAAGGTGGTATAGTAAACAGCTCCCTTGCTGTCTCCGTCTCAGTCTAGCGAGCTTGAAACTGGCCCCAGGGGTTGCGGTAAGAAACGAGAGCGTCATTTGTTCAAAGAATATCATGCAAACAGTGCATTTTTTTGCGCTGATGGAACTCTCCATCGAAGAAAGATACCTCTGGTTTAAGTACATTTGTGACCAGGGGCGCATTGCGTCTGTGCACAAAGTCTGGGACTGTTCTACATTAGCATTACCTCTACCTCAAGGCTATAAATGCAAGGCTATGTAAGAGGAGTTGTTGGTAACATACACAATCATGTCTTCTCCCATGCCTTGAGTTAATACGCTATGGAACAAAGCATTTGGAAAGTTCACTGGAAAGTTTCGACGCTACTCCCCTTTTTTTGCAATTCCTCAACAACATCATCTCATCGCCTGCGTTTTTTCCAGCGCGAATAATATGAGGACGACAACCACTCCAGTCAGCGCTTAGACATGAGGAGATATGATGGTTCGAGATAGGGGCTCGTCTGGGGTTTCCTCTCAGGAACTCACGCAGGTTGACACCAACAAGTCATTGTGTTTTTCTTCGACAAATATGGAGACAACCCTCCACTTGTTCACGGAATAATTCTTCTGTGGTATGGGCTAACTTCTAACACTTACGGGGGCAGCTGTGTCCACATGGTTTCAACAATCAGCAGGTAGGGGAGCAACAGGATATGAGTACGAGTCGCCAAAGCCCATCTTGAGCCAGCTTCGAGAGTGCATTTCCTTCTCTAGCTGATGCAGCTGCAGGTTCGAGAGGCCTGACAGTGCGGTCACAATGGGCCTCTGCTACTAGCCAAGTTCAGACCTAGACCTTTATTTCAACTCGGCGCAGAGCCGTCTCTGCAAAGGGTGGCATAAGCCTTTTTCTGCTTTGACGAGACAATTGTGTACGCCTCTGTTTAAGGAAACCCTTCCCAGACCACCTATTTCTCAACCACCACCCAAAAATTCCGTTGTTGGTGGTGATATCCAAAGCTTTTAGCTGAAACCACATCTTCTGGGCAGGAGCTGGGTGGTGCCATCCGAACGGGGACCCAATGTCCAGAATGCCTCGCCGCAAAGCCTATGCTGACAGTGAAACCCTATCGTTAGTCATGTCTGCTACCTCTCATCCTCTTATTCCTTCCTCGCAGATGTGATTCCCGACGGTAACTACCTGCGCAGTATTGGCTTGAGAGAGCGTGTTAAACTCCAACAAGAGACATCTCCCGCGACATTGCTTCAAAATCCAGACCAAAAAGACATTGAAGAATCGATCATTGCGTACCGAGTAATGCTAGGTGACAAGCTCTGATATTTAAAGCGGCATCAATGGCTAGAGTCTCTGTACGTAATTCTACCAAGTGTCAGGGAAAACACAGGACGAAAACTGAAACGACACCTGACAGGAGCAGAGGGCCCCGATCAGTATATATATCTATGTTTCAAGTTCCTCGATAAAGCAAACGAGGCAGCCAATTAATTGTTTGAGTATCAATTAGGAAGATGTGCAAGAGACACGAGGCGTCTGCCAAACTTCCGCCAGCGTACTGCGGTCAGTACACACAGTCTCTCTCAACCGCCGCGTCCACAGCATGCCAGCGTCCACAGTTCTCATCAGACTATTCTTCATGAATACCGCACGTACACTAACGGCGGTGTTTCAATACGGTAAAGCAGACTTGTCTATGGTTGGATAACATTACGTTGCGCGACAGGCTCAACTTCTCCATCTAAGGGATCATGATCGCTATGGTTACCGTGCCTGTTGATTGTTCTGCCGTGGGAACACATCGTCATTCCACGACGACGCACTTATATGAGATATTGCGTAATTCTTAGAGCTCGCCTATCCATGTTGGCTTGCACTGGTACATTGTATTCGCGCAAGGTGACTCAGTTGGGCTTGCATAGTTGGGGAGGGGTCTCCAGGTTAAGAGTAAGAGCGTCTTTCTCTCCCATCAATAGTTACGAGAATCAGGTCTTGTGTCTTATACCCGTATCAAATAAGCAGAGTCTCTTACAAGTGGTAGCTGACAGCGGATACGCGGCGCTGGTTTCGCGTACTTAAAGAGTCATCGGATCCTACTCGTCTGATGATTCAATGCCAAGGCCATGACATAGGCCAGCATATTCTCAGCCGTGATTTTCAAAACATCAAAGTCTCTCGTGCTCAATGTGCCCATATGAACAGAAAACTCGAAGAGAACATAAGGAAAAGACCCCATTGCCGCTTTCCTCCCCCATCGTCGTTGACATATGAGTAGAGAATACATGAACACCAAATAAACAACCCCCTTCTACCAGCGTGGTATACCGCACGACACAATTTCCATCCTTCACATCACATGAATGAGCCCCTTCCAAGTCCAAGTCCTAAATCTTCACAGCTCCCATTGCCCTCTCAGCATTGTCTTCTATCATATGGACATCTTTAAACCTCTCTCAAGTCGGACCAGAACCCAGAGCCCCCCTTTACCAGTTTCCCAAAGACCTATATAACCAATGTACCTGGTATCAGATCTCGAGGCAAGAGGCAGACAAGAATGCTTGTCCACTCCCGGCGTCAACGACCTCTTAACCTCAGCTGTATGATAATCGAGGCAGGGGGGGAGGAGTGCTGTGTACATGAACATACCACTAACAAATCAACGACCTTATTGCCTTTGGAAAGTTCAAATACACGAGCAGCGACAGAGATGACCGATAACGAGGTTGCGAGAGATATGACAAGAAGGCAACGAGGGACGGAGGCAGCTTCCTGAGAAGAGCAGAAGACAATCCGGAGGAGAAGAGCTCTGAAGAACTCCTTTGTGAGCATTGTCCGGCAAAGCAGTCATTTGGCCTTCCCAGCACCAAAATCCATCGGTCTCGCCATATATCACCATTTCGGTCACTATATTATCATACATGCTTTCGAGTGACGGCATCGTGCTCAGCTCGCCATCATCGCACAACTCTTGCCATCAGCGCAATTCCGAGCACCAGCTACCGAGTCAAGCAACCTCACCACCCAACCTCATACATCACACAACTCGTCAACTCTCTCAGTGTACCAATCCTAAATCAATACATCAACTTTCCCCCTCAGACCGCATCTCCAAACATTCAAAGCGTGATGTGTCCTACCCAACCCACCGCCCCGGACCATTCCAACCCCCTGGGACCTCGCACATGCAAATCTCGGCAGCATCCGCTCTTTCCCTTCCCAGGGGTGTCCCCAAATAGGCATTCCGTCATCTCGCCTATCCTCCAGACCGACATGGCATTTGACGTGGTGAAATTGTTTAAAAAGGCCAGCCAGCCAGCCCCGGAGCAAAGCACAGGCGGTGGGACGGCAACACGAGTCGGACATCGCGACGATGCGTTGCAATCCGGTCCCAATCCGGTCCCAATCCAGCCAGCGCAGAGAGCATTCTAGCCCGTTTGCCCCCCTCTAATGCATGTCAGGAGATAAAACCACAAAATTCAAAAGGCCTTGACATATTAAACCTGGTCCCCGTTCCCCTTACGTTATTATTCGCAGCCCAGCGAGAACAGTAGAATGATGATGTGCAAACGTCAACCCCGACCTTGGAAGAGTGCCGGATTACCCGCCTCAGTACAGAGTAAGGGGGAATGGGAAGGCGGGAGAAAAATAGACGTTGCGCCTCGCAACGACGCAAGAAAAAATTCGAGAAGCAACATTGCTTTTTCTTGAATACCTCTAATCCTCCCAAGGCAGAACCAGCCTGTTGCCGGCGCGCCGTGTGCCCAGATGCGTGGCACCCGCGGAAGCCTTTCCTGGGATTTTAGAGCGACTCAGAAGTAGGCGGGAGCGGAGATGAAAACCCGATTTGACCGCCGATGCAATCGCTGCCGAGACCACCCCAAAAAAAGCAGAGGGCTGGGGGCGTCTTCGGCTGGCCATGGCGACTGTGACCTTTAATGCACCTGTTCATGCCCATCGTGATCTACCGGGGAGGAAAGCAACGGCCGAGTCGTTGAAAGAGGCGAAAAGCCCACTTGCGCTCTTTCGCTGTTGGCTGGAGTGTTGAATACGAAGGTTTCGGTCTTTTGATCACACGTTCTGCTCCTGAGTCGTTGCAGCAGACGCCCCTGGTGATAAGGCTATCAATGGCCTCTTTCACAACGTCCAATCCACTCTGTCACTCCGCTTCAATCTCAATCGCCCCCGTCCCATGCGCCTTGGGTGTCAGGCACAGCGCCGAAATAGCGACAGATGTTCCCCCTTGTTCGACGGCCGTAAGGCATCGCGCAATCGGAGAATTAGGGCGGAGAGCTGCCTCGTGGTTTGCAGGAGATTGAGACGGCCACGCGCGATTGCGACGGGCCCCAGGGAGCCAATGGGCCCACGAGTTTCCAAGGTCTTGACACAAGAGGTGGAGGACTACTCGCATTTACCTGCTTGAAATGGGCCGTATCTCGCAACGAGAGGAGGCAAGCTGTTCGCGCGCGAAATCTTGTTTTGCGTGCAGGTGCAGGCTTACGGTGGGGGAAACCGGGCGTGCGTCTGTGGCTTGCAGATGCGAGAGTGCAAATCTGCCCAATCCAGCCGCAGAGGCCACCGGTGCTGACCGGTTTTGGGGGCAGCCGTGTCTGTCGCGTGGAGGAAACGAGGTAACGCGTAAAGTGGTTTTATTATTCGTTGGATTTGCACGCTTGTTGGTGCTTTGGTAGCATCATGCTTCGTTCGCCCTCGTCGAAGACGTCCTTTTAGTGGCTGCGGTTGGGTTGGCGTGCAACTCAATTGAGGAATGTATTGTGGTGGTTGTTCAACTAGTTCCAGTTTCCATCCGAGATCTCGAGGGGAGACCCCTGGCAATATTGGACAACTGGCAGACATGACAATCAAACCTGTCTGCTTGCAGCAGAAGCATGTGCTTGTGTGTCTCTCGGTTGTTGATGTTGCGATGTTTGCGACGCAGCGTCGAGTTGATGTTAGGACGAACGGACGCAACGCACGTCCAGGACGCGATATGTCGGTCAGCTATTATCAACACGTCTGATGGGATGTTCATGTCTCGGTCGGCGCTGCTGCGCTGATATCACCAATCTCGACGACACCTGCGGAACCCCAACCAACCAGCCCCCTAAGAGTAGCCTGCTTCAGCAAACATGCCCGAGCCATGTTCCATCATCCATGTCTGTGCGGGATGGCATCAGGATGTCTTGCTTCCAGACGCTGGGACGTCGGCCGTCCGGTGAGCGACTGGTGGGTGAAGTGATTGACCTGGCACGGATGGGGACGATGATAGGACCCCTCGCCAGCGCCGTCATGTTTGTATTTCGAAACACGCCGTTATTCCAGCAATGATCTAGAAATAACGCGTGCAAGACGCGATCTGCTGGCTGGCGTCAGCGTCGCAACCCGTGCTCTAGAGCCGATCCTGGCTGGAGGCGACGAACTCCTGCGCATCTTGTGCCCTTTTGAGGCATTCAGCTGCAATCCCAAGTGCCGCAAATGCACACTTGCCCTGCTGATTGCTCCGTCGCAGCCGCCGAGGCAAATTCGCCCAGGCGCTGGCCCCGGCAAAAGACTGCGCAATGGTGTTACGGGCCCGGCTGACACCCTCTACGAGGACCCGGAATAGGCAGGCCGGTCGGCGCATCCGGTGTCCCGTCTGTGGGGGATGTGTCGGGGTGCGGTGGGTCGTCCGCTGCTGCAGGATTCGGGCCCTGGGGAAACAATCATGAAGACATGGAGCCAACAGGCAAGATTCCTTAATCATGTTTCCGATGGGCAGGCGAGGGCTTTGGATCTCCAAATGAGCCTCAAATCGATGCCCAGAACAATACCGCAAGCCGAGGAAATCCGAGAAGCCGGTTGCTGAGGGCATTCGGTGGATGCTCAGGCCAGTTCGTGATAGCTTCTGTGGGGAGCGTAGGGACCGGGGCAGCAGATTTCTCGACCCTTAAGTCATGATGACGAGCATAGGGGTTCCTTTTTCCTGCGCTGACCCGTAGCGAGTGGCACGGCGCTGACGAACTTGTGCTGGAATCCGAGACGGCGCCCGTATCCACGATTGAAGCGCCCTCGAATGTTTCTGCCAGATTGGCAAAATCTCCTCTGTTCCACAAGAATCCACTGCCGTATATCTCTAGGACGGCAGCATGTGTCTGTTGCTCGGGCGTTCGCAGTGACGATCCGTTTCCTGGGTTCTTTAATGACGGCATGTTTGTCGCCAGACTGGGACATTGAGAAAAGCATCGGCCAGGTGTCAAGAATTGATGATGGCTATCAAGCCCGCGGACATCCGCCCGTCAAAAAGTGAGGTGGCTGGACGCTCAAGGCTGAAATCGAGCGAGGCGCCGATCGTTTGCCCGTTCGGTAACCGTAGATGGGACGACGTGAGCACGGTGCAGACCTCATCTACCGTTTCCGTGGTGAATGAGAAGCCGCGATAGATGGCCTTCCCCAACATCGGCCTGGAATTATAGTACGGAACGCCACGCCACGGCTGACAATGGCAACGGCGCCGGTTGAGAACATCGTTCGTTCGACCAGGAATCGGAAGCGCACCTCGCCTGCTGAGCAGTAGGCGCAGCTCTCCTAAGGAAAGCCTCGATGCACCCTGATCCTGGGGAATAGCTCCAAGAAGCTCCGAAAAAGCTCCAATGAAATCCCATGCTTGGCTGGTCCATCAATTGCGTTCGGTCGGCATGGCGTTTCCACGACCGAGCTGTTCTCCCCGACGACAAGCCGCAGGTTCTCCACTGCCATTCCTATCCTTGGAATAAAACCAATAGGTAGACGGCCGGCTGCGTGAACCGCTCAGGTTCGCTTGGCGTGGCTTCTTCAGAACTTCGGAAGCTAGGCAAGACGTGGGCTGAAGGTATGCAGCTTCGCGTCATGACACGAACTTCGCGGCCAGGCTTCTGCAGCTCGCCAAAGGCAACGCTTCCGCGCAGCCAATCTGTGATATCCGCGGCCCGAGCTGGGGTAAGATCCAGGGCTCCGAGACCTTGAAAGCTGCAGTTCCTGTGTGGCCAAGATGATATGGCGCGGTTCGTCAGCAATCACGAATTTGAATGTCGCAACATTGACTGATCATCCATCGGCGATGGGATGCTGCGGTTGATGTTGCTAGGGTCGATTGGCTAGTGACAGGCGAGGGGATACAGGCCTAACCCGTCCAAAAAGTTACTTTGATAGGTGTCCGAGCGGCTGACGGCGTGTCTGATTCGGGGCATTTGGAGAACCACCAGGGGTTGCCTTTGGGCCGCGATCTGGGCCTCTAGCAGTTGTGTAGCGCGTTGTTTGTGCCTGGAGTAGAGTTGGTGATTGATGATCATCGCAGATGCCACGCGACGGTGCTACCAGATTTGCATCACTTGGAATATCCGTTGCTGTATCGTAATCACGTTGCCGTGCCCTGTCTTAGACAATATGATGTGGCCTTCTTAGCTTCGTTTGAAATCCAGCCCTGCTCGACAGCCAGGTTGAAGTTCTAGAGTGCAACGAGTGTTTAACAGCCCATTCTTCAGAGCTCAGACAGAGCGCGTCGAAACATACGGCGATGGTTCAAGTGGCAGGTCTTCATAGATCGCGGCGGCTGTTGACGCGAACCCACCGACGAGACGCTTTCAGCTTCCCCGCGAGCACGAATCGGGCGTAGATACGACGTTGTGTAGCTGCGCAGTTGCAGCGGCGAAATCGTTTCCTGGAAAAGGCCAGTCATGAAACACAGACAATGCATGGAAGAGTTGCATTGGCGAGTGCGACGGTTGCCGTTGGAACCAACTGGCAGGCGAATTGAGTTTACACGGCCTCACACCATAGGCTCGCGTGAGTGAGAGCGGTGCTACGGCATGATTCGATATAGAGTGCCTGATGGTCCGGTTTCGCGCTGCTCTTCCCATTTTTGGCGGAATTGCAGACACCGTGAGCCCCGAACGAAATGTGTGCTTTGGCAGCGGACGCTCTGTCAATTGGCAATTGGGCGACAGACGCCGCTGAGGAAATGATGGGATGGCAGGTGGTCTGTGTGCGGCTATTCCCTCGGTTCCGTCAACGGCGGCCCAACGCTTTGGACGTTGTCTGCTCCTGTCGACGGCCATTGCCGATATAGCCTTTGCCTGAGGTTCAACGGCAGCGGGCGTGCAATATATGGCGTTCCAACGCAACGCCAACAGATGACCTCTGTGCCGTTATTCAGGGTTCAATTGGCTTAATTGGAAGCACAATCAAACCCCTAATGCGGATACCGGAGCTCTGTGTTCGCGGACAGCACTCCAGGCCCACCCGGGTCGATGGTCCGTCGGGCGGCGTATTCGCAGGTGTGATGTGATGGTAATGGCAGTAATAGCGGCCATCTTAAGAGTTCGGGGGCCCGAGCTGGAGGTTTCGTTCTCGGAAAATCTTTCTTTTTCGCAGGGCCAGGCCATGTGCTGGACGTGAACCCTTGCAGAGACGGCTGGGCGTGATATTGTGACAGACGGTGCAGCGGCAAGGGGAAAAGATTGAGGTGCAAAAATCTCTTCGTAACGGGCCAACCCGATTTGTTGCGGACGGGGTTGCAAAAAGGGTCCGGAAGTGAGGGAAAAGCTGCTTGGCTGGCACTGGGGAGAACATCGTCGTCAGAGCTCCAGAAGAGGAGGCGTTTTGCTGGGACAGGGTCTGCAGCAGTGCAAAGGGGTTGGGGCGACTGGCGACAGGAGACAGAAACCGTCAGTGTGTTGGGATGAACTGCAGGGAGCCCATTCCACCGTACGAGTTCCGACCCGACGTGATGGCAGCTTCCGCGTCTTGAGAAAGACAGACGTCCGTGTGCTGGAAGGTGGCCAGTTGCTTGCAGTGGGTTGTAGGGAAGTTGCCTGTTGCTGGTAGAAAGCTCTTCAACCGGAGCTTCCCAACTGACGATGTCTTCTCCGGTGCACCTTCAGTTTTCACAACGAAAGAGACACGCGAGACACTGTACCAATGCAGAGGATAAGGTTTGCATTACTAAGGCGGAACATGCTAGGATCGCGCATGGCAAGCACACGGTGTGCACAAGATCTGGCGCTAATCCCGGTCGGGACAAGGGGGGCTCGGCCGATTGGGTGGAACTGGAGACGGGATCGGAATTTTCAACCCTCCTTAGCGTCATCAGCCTCGTGTCTTTTGTGCGGGTTGTTCTGGTTGTGCAGCTCGGTGGGGCTTCTTTCCGTGCCGGGGCGCCGGCCTGTGGCTGAAGATGCACCGTGTCGGGACGGTGGTGGAGCACCCGATCACAGTCATGTGGGGTCGTCCCGTTTGGCAGCTGCGACCACTTGCAACTTGCAAGCATCTCTCTTGCCTTCCAAAAACCTTCTAGACGACTCCACGAGGGCCCTCATCCCCCTGCATTCATTCAGAATCTGCCAATTCCTCGTTTCGTACGCCTCGCCGTCCCCGAGACGCCATCTCCGAGCTCCTCTGTGGGTGCTCAACCGGAGCAAAAGGTCACTCCAAAAAAAACCATCGAGCCAACCCAGTCACGTCTATTTGTGAAGCGAAGCTCCAAATTTGCCCTGCCTATTGAGACTATTGATTTCCTACCATGCCATGTGCGACGACATCTGGCAACGCCCCCTCAAGAATGTCAGCGATCCCTTTCCTCTCGGGTGGAATGGCCCGTCAGGGTCTGAGACAAGGCAAGCACCTAGGCAAGCCCGCCGTCCTCCCCCGGCCGAGAATTTGCGCGCCAATGGACGCTTGCCGACTGACCGCTGGAAAATCGGTTGTTGGGAGAAGCAAAACCGCAATTCCGGCCTGCTGAGCCGTGCCGCCACCAAATGTTCGCCTTGCGGCAACCAAGCCGTGTCTCTGCTTCGCCGCTCGGTACCGCTGGCGACAAGAGCGGTCAAATGCTCGCAACGACGCCTAAGGTGCCAATCCAACCACTTATCAAGGGACATATCGACAATTTGATGCACCTGCTGGGTTTGGCTAAGCCAACTGTCTATCAGGGGGTTCAATGCAGTCCGCCAAACGTCATGGGGTTGCACTTTGGCCTAGACAGCGGCTGGCATTGACTCAACCCAGGCGACATCCGCATGCCTTAGTCAGACACCGAGTGACGTCCGCAAACACCAACCATCGCCACCATTCTCCCCGCAGACCCTGCAGTGCACAGGCAAACCGCCTCACGCATACCGCTGCATCAATGGTTTGTCGGTGCGAGTCCCCACGGACAGACCGCTACGTTCCAGCCATCAGAGTCTTTTGATGCTCAACGGCTGAGTGGACAACGTTGCGGCGACATTTGGGTCCGGGGGGTTGGGGAGGATCTCACGGAGGAGCCTCGGGCCCCCAACGGCAGTCACAACGGCGGTCAAAACACTGCAGATGCGGTAAGAGAGGGGAAGAGAAAAAACCACAGTCTTGGCATTAAGGGACTTGGTGCGGAGGCTCTGCAAAAAAAATCTGCACGCGTTGCCGTTGAGACGAATTACCTGATGGGTCGAGGGAGAGGAGCAAGAGTAAAGAAAATTTTTGATATTGGAGCTTCACGATGCACTTGAGCCGCAGCTGCCGCGGGCCGTCAAAGCCATTGACAAATCACATCGAGGCAGATGGCGAGCAAGAAAAAAGCTAAATGGTGTCACGAAGCGGCAGACCGGGTACGAAATCGCGGGGCCGACAAGGGTTTCTCGACGACGGGGACGGGCTGTGGTTCCCAATTTTTGGCGTCGTGCAGATAGCTGCAGTAGCAGCACCAGCAGCAAGCTGTGTGGTCCATTCTGGCCACCTCCGAAGCTTCGGGTCACGACGCACGCGCTCGCGTGAGGTCATTCCAACGAGTCATCTTGGCCAAGCCCCGCGCCGTTACTTGCAGCAGCTTCTGGGCCAACGTCTGACTTTGGTTGATCGAGGCCGGGAACTGCTTGCTGGCGCCGTGATCATCGCCGAGGCTTGCGGATACAACCCGTCAGAGGGGGAGAAATCGTGCGGCATACGGCTCTCATGAGAGGGGCTGGAGGGGTGGCTGAAAAAACGGAGTCGTGATCAGATTCTTTCTGCGGTCGCCGACGAGGTGCAGGCGGACAGCGACTGGCGGTGATGGCAATATCGACGACAAATGGCTTCGACGGCCTGCATGAGGAAAATTCTGAATGCATTGTCGCCTAGGAGCCGACGTCTCTGTGATGCCACGTCCTCCAAGCCAAGCATTATCTCTGCGGCAAGGCATGTGTGGCTGAAGTCGAAGGTTCAATATACAATTTTAACGCCACAGCTGCTATATAGTTACTACCTCGGATTAACGACCAACGTACAAGACATTTGGTGCTTCAAACAGACAACAATGAGACCACTACCCAAGCTTCGAGGGGGGCTTCCTGAATTCAGGGTCCAGGCCTTCGCAAACGGGTCCAACGCCCCGGTTTGAGGCTTCAAAAACTTGCAGTTCATGATGGATATCGAACAGTCTCCACTGCGGGGGGAGCTTTAGAGGAAACGCTCCCGGACAAGCGTCGCTGGTGTGGCAGAACGCGTTGAAATCTCCAACACGCTCCACAGTTGCACGAGGGCGTGGAGTGCGAAAAGACAGACGTACGTTGGTTGGCAAAACGTCACCGCCATCGAGGACGAGACGCATGCAACCACTTTGGTCCTACATGTACCTACATCCTGCATGCAGAAATGGAGAGAATCCAGCCCCGGTCACGCGAAAGAGAGAAAAAAAAAAATTGGGCGACGCGAATGGAGTCAAGTTGAGAGGTTTATGCGAGGTCGAATTTTTCTTTCAACCTCTCGCCTTCTGGGGCTGGGGAACACGGTCTGTTCCGCCGAGCCACGTCGACGGTTCGAAACCAATGTCGGTGCGAGTCTTCGGACACACGCAACGCGCTCTTGCATGCTGCAGATCATGGCTTGGACCAACTCCGGCCGTTGGACCAAAGATAACGGCACCTGCTGATCAATGATGATACGCCCGGCGGTTCGATTGCGTGCCTTGACGCTCTTTCGCACATCTCCAGTTGGCCTAATCTAGCTGAAGACGTGCAGGAGGCATATTGCTTGATTTACCGTTGCCCAATTGGTCCCTCCAGATAGATGATTGGCAGCACGACAGCGTCACCATCTTGGGGAGGTGAGGGGTCGAGGTTCCACGGACCCGGCGCTCCGGTCGTCGTGCCGAGGATCGCCGCCCGTCGCCCGTCGCGTGTGAGAGAGAGGGGCGTCGCTGAAGAGTCGCCAGTCGCGTATCGTGCGCGCGCGTCGTCGTCGGGTTCTCCAATCTGGGGATGCAGATGCGGGGACCCATCGAAACCTCGAACGAGCCGGCGCACACCCCCCAGGAGAAGGGCGTCGAGTGTAGAAAGAAAATGATGCCGACATCTGGCGCCAAAATCCACAATCAACACCACCACATCTCCCCCTCCTGCCTTGCTTTAGCCGCATGCGACGAGGTGTACGGGCTCACGACTGCCTATCTACTATCTACGCAAACCCGGGCTCGCTGGAATCTCCGGACAAGGGCCTTCCCGGGCTACCGAATGGCGCGAGGGGAAGGGCATGGAGGGGGATGAGAATTGGTGTAGGGTGGGGGAACGGCAGAGCATGGCCGGACGCAGCTGGACCAGCGTATCTTGACACTTCTTTTTTCGCGGTTCGCAAGCGAGTGGGATTCTTAGAATGCGGTCTACGAGCAATATGGAGGTTCGTGGTCCAATTGACGCTTCGCTGGGCTTATCAGTTGCGCGGGCGTGGTACTGGTGGTTGGGTGCTACCTTGCCAGTTGGCAGCTGGCTCGGGGAAATAATTGCATGTTCCTTGATTTTTGGGGAGGCTTTTGGTTTTCAGTTTGGGCCGTCTGGGATGGTGGTGTACGGAGGCCGGCGCTGGTTCGCGACGTTCCTGAGCTGAAGGCGGGGGGTAGGGGGCCGGCCATACTTTGAGTAGCGCTGCTAACTTACTTAGTAGAGGTGGTAGCCATCTGCCAGGGTTATCTGAAGGTGTGGTAAAGGTGGTGGACGATGTCGATTTTCGTATGACAGCGAACGAGGTGAGGGGTAGCTGAGTGGTACTAAGTAAAAGCACGCAAGCCTTCAAGGATGAGGTATCTGGGGGATTTGGAGTAGGCGCGCTTCTTACTCGTCCAACCTCCCTGCAACCCGCGCCACCGACCAAGGTTTGTGTTGAGCCTGCTTTGGCTCCTGCAACTTTCACTGCAACTGCAGCTGCTGCGTTGTCAGAAGGTAGGCAGCAAAGCAGGTTCACAGCGAGACGGGGTTTCGAAAGCTTGGTGGGTGTGACGGCTCCATTGGCGGTCGAAGCAAGCTTGAAGCCTCCACGGTCAAAGGGCCGAGGCCAGGACGGCAGCGACCGCTTTTGGAGGCCGTGGGATGGATGCCACCGGGTGGGGCCCGATCCGGGGAAGGGCGAGGGAGAGGCATGGTGAGGCTTAACGATGGCGAGCCTTCGATATTTGCCGCTGTGGCGATGGCACAGGGTATCTTGAGGTTGTGGACGGACATGACTCCGGAGAGGCTTTGCACTCGAGATGGACTGAGTAGGGGCAGGGGCAAATCCGGGGAGTATTGTGTCTGTTCCCAACATTTGATGACAATTACAGAAACGTCTATCTAGGACGGCGCGACCGCGTTGAGGGGTTCATAAAGAACACCGACCGCGTAAAGTGGCCGAGACGGGACTACCTCATTCTCCAACGCAAGCGCCTCTTCCAATTAATTGGACCAAGAATGGAAATCCAATCCTTTCAGCGTCCTTTTTTTGTCCGTGGGAAGGTCATGTGGGCTGGAGCACTGACCTTTGTTCGTCTGATGTATCAGGTGGGAAAGGGGTTTCTTTCATTTGACAAGCGCTCTAGCCAAGGACAAAGCGGGAAGGAAGGTAGTGTTAGTGTTTCTCGAAACGCTTTGAATCAGAGTTGTCCAACCGACTACGTCAACCCGACTAATCAAGCAGTTGCTTGAGTCGTTGAAGAGAGATTTGAGATTCGAGTGTGAGTTGTTCCATTCAAAGAATAAACGTGGTCTGAGTCGGGAGAGGCGCAGATGTGCAAATGAACTTCCCACCCCGGTGCCCCCCGCCCCTCCTTTTTTTTCCCAGTTTGTCGGCGCCGGTGGGACGGAACCGCGGGTCAGGGGTGTGGGTTTGCCGTGTTGGTTTGGGCGAGCCTCCGGACAGGGGTCATTTCCCAGAGAATGTCTCGATGATTGCCGTTGCATTCATTACCGATGGCATCGATACAATACATGGGAATCTCGGACCGTTTGATGGCGATGTTGATGCGGCATTGGTAACTGGGGGTTTGCGGTGGGAATGAATCTATTTTCTTTCCTTTGGTGGTCGAGAGAAGACTGCCCGGAGCACGTCCCCTCGCCCCCTTCTGGGTACGGTCTGTAACCGTTTTAGGCTGGTGGTTTTGCTCCCGCTGGGGTGCAAGACGATCGATTACCGCCGCCTCCTTTTAGCTGGGACGGAGTATATACCCGCACTCGGAGGCGATACTCTCTACCTTTGATCATCGCATGATTGTGTGAGGGAGCAATGCTTCAGCGTAGTTTTGACAAGCGCCGCCGTGTCTTTACTCCTTAGACAGCATGTTCTCAGGAGAGAGAGGTACGAGGGCGAGGATTGGGAATGAGAAGGCCTCGATTCTACGGCATGTTACGCATGGGTTCATGAGGGACCATAAACGCGGCAATGGCGTTTGATGCGGTTGCTTGCTTAGACGCCTGCAATCTCAATGTCTCGTCTGTAGCCGCCGTCGTAGGTTAGGCGGCAGCGAAGGTTAGGCGGCAGCGATGTTTGAGAGTGTCAATTGGATTTTTTAGGTAAGATGGGATGACGGGATATGCATGCGCGGAGCCGAACGGGGCGTTTAAATCGGATGACCGAGGCGGTCTTTGCAGTGTTGCACTTTTCTCTTGTGAGACATGCAATACATGATACGCGCCAGCGCATGATGGTAACCCTTTCTTTTTTCTTCCTGCCGTCGATGAGATTTCGAATCTCGATGGGACATCATGCCCCAAAAATGGATCGTGCTGCCGATGCGCGGGCTGCAGAAAGCAAAGAAGGCAGGCAGGTCTCAGCTCTGAGACTTGGAGCGGTGACCGGGGTGTGGTGGTGTCCGTAAGGCGACGACGCAGATCCCGCGCGCGTGGTCATTGGGAGAAAAGCAAAGGTTACAGGGGTCATTGGGCATTCTGGTGCGTTTGTAGGGGACGTTTCTTTTCTTTTTTCTTCATTGGGTATTGTAGGCTTTTGGAGCTATGAGCGGTTTGTGTCTTGCGCGGCTACGGGAAGATGGTCACTACTGCAGAGGAGTTTGACGGTGGTGATGCACGGCGCAGGGTGCGGTGGCGGAACGGGTAGAGGGAGGGACAGATATTGGAGCCAGTCTTACAGCGTCCCCCACGCGGGACACGGTGTGCAAGGCAGCAGCTAAATGGATCAGGCTAGGTGATTTCAAGTAGTCGAACTAGGTGGAAAGGACGGACGGAAGCTATGGGATTAGTCTGCGGTGGCTTTTCCCGCTGCTTGTTCCTGGCGGATGATGTGCGTATGTATTTTTGGGGGAGGAGGATTTTCTGGTTCGCGATGATAGATGTGGCTTGCTTCAGGCTTCAGGGGGAGCGCGAGCCCGTTAGGTTTTGGGTACACTAGAAGGGAGGGAAGGGGCCGTTTTGGCGCGTCTGACGTGCGGAATGGCCTGCTTCTAATGGAACGGACACGCGCGTGAAAGGGGAGGGAGCGAGCCAACCGATCGCGATCTTCTTTTTCCTCCTGGCGCTTGTGTGCCGCGGCGGCGGATCGATGAGGGCGTGTGCAAGTATGTGTGTGTGTATGTGTGTGTGTGTGCCTGACGATGCGTGCCGGATATCCAGGCGATTGAAAACGGCATAGGCAGGTGGCGTTGGGGTTACTGTCGGTTGGGCCGGGGCGGGGCGGACTATCGTCGTTCGAGTGAGCTGAGCCATGCGGCTATGAAGAGGTTCACTTTACTTGCGCGTCTTGGCGGCGATGGGGCAGTTGGGGAGTTTGGGTTAGAAGGAGGGACAGGAGGGTTTGATGGGTTGAGGTGACGTTTGTGTAGAAGTACGCATATGCGGTTGAATGAGTAGTTTTGTAGCATCGTGTTACCCGTAACTTGACCCCCCTCAGGTGGTGTAAGAAAACACACTCCCGCGATCTTGACGCGGAGATCTGGGATACGATGCAGGCCAAGTGGGCTTCTTTGCAGTTGTGTGAAAATTACTTGGTTTTTTGCCTGCTTCCCTCGGGGAATGGATCGATCGGCTTGGCGCTAAGGAGGCACGTATGGAACACGGGGGAATTTCAGAGACTTGGATTGCGTCGTTGTTGTCTGGTGAATGAACGCCTCTTTTTTTTTTTTTTTCTTGGGTGGGCGGCGAGGAGAGGGATCCTCAATTACATGCGCATTTTTGCATCACTTCACTCTTTTCTTTTTCCGGTGATGCTGGGCCAGGTAGGGTTGGCTCGAGCTGTTGCAGTGCAGTTCCATCTCGCTTGAAGCAGGCACTGGCACCGGCCTCCGGGTCTGAACGTTTAAGGGGAAAGGGGGGGACAGGATAGGCACAATTGGCGATTGGGATTGGGATTGGGACTGGATTGGATCTGCATGACGGGATTTCCGTGGTATTGCGAATATTACATACGAATGCGTTTACAAGAAGTGAGGTTAAACAGAAAGGAGACATGCGCACATACACGAATAGGCAATGTCGTGTGTGGGAAGTGGTTCCTCCTTTCCTTTTTAATGAACGCCGCGGTTTGGGGGGGGATTACTCTGCAATTCAACTTCGTGTTGGTGTCTCGTGATTGGTCCCGTCGCGCGTCCGTGGGAAACGGCGTTCCGGGTTCGGTTCGGTCGCCCTCGTGCTCGGGACCGGGATGTCGGAGATGGTCGAGCGTTCAGGCATTAGGGGGCCAATGATTGGACGAGGGAGGGTGGGCAGATTGACGACCGTTCGCGGCTGGCTCCTGGAACTTTGGGGGTGATGAGCATCTTGGATTCAGTGAAGGCTGACTGGGATGTTATTTGACGGGATGAGAGACTCCTCATTGTGGACTTGTGGATGGTGCCGGGAGAGAGATACGATTTGCCAAAAGGAATGGCTGACGACCGTTTGGCGTTTTCATGCTGGGGGGTTCTCTCCTTCGGTTGGGAAAAATTGTCTTTGCACTATGGAGTTGCAAGCATTTGGGTGTGCTATTTTGATATTCCCGCTGGAATTGGTTCTCGCTTGAGCCGCTGCCCCCTAACGTGCCAGCATTGAACAAACTCATCTTGGAGACATGAGAGAAGGGATCGCGATCTGGGCTTCCGCATATCTTAATTGCCTGACCTTTGATTCAAAAGCAGCTGGAATCGTTCATCACCGATGGGAAAGGGGACAGACACAGAAAAAGGAGAAGGTACCCGAAAAGTACCTAGCGCGGGTGGACACCGGCCCAAGTCATGCCTTGCGAGGTCATGCGAGGTACTTGGATGGCTACCTTTGGGAAGGGCATTGTCGATTGCAATTGGGGACCGGTGGACGATGGAATCCACTCCGACGTAAGCGGCCCAGCCGGTCGCGATTCTTATGTACGGACCGGGGATAGGGTTGCCGACTGGGCAAGCTGGCTGGCTGGCTGGTGGTCCATGTCCTCATTTTTTTCTCTTGGGAGGAGGAGTTGCGGCTTTGGAGATTCCTTGTCCAATGCGAGATGGTTTCCTGTTGCTTGCATTGCATACGCAAGTACTGTGCATGTGAGGAGAAGGGAAACGAGCCAGCCAGGTTTGGGGAAATTTTAGTTGGTTCCTGGGTGTTGCGTGCTTTCTTGTTTCGCGAGGCGCGATGGGGGACGATGATCTGGCGTAGGTCTTGCAGGGCCAATTTACTCAAGATGGCCCAATTGACTTTCGAATACGGGTTGAAGAGGACACGCCAGGACTTGCGCAAGTCAGATTTCGCTTAACCATTGAATGTTCAGGTATTCGGGACGCCTTACAGATGGGAACTATTGAGAGTCTTTCCGGCACCTGGCATGACAATCGACTCCACACAACCCTGCGAATCCTCGAAATCCTCAATCCTCGAATGCCAATGCCAATGCCAATGCCACACAATCCCCTTTCCGATGCGTCCGGCTTGGAGGGGCTGAAGTTACAGACAAGTACGGATGATATTGAAGAGGCGAACTAATACGACTGCACTCGACTCAATTGGGTTTCAACGCGACCTCAACGCGGTCGCCGAAACTGGAAAATCGAACGGCTCACATTTTCTTTTGACAGGCCGTGCGTTTGCCGGAAAGATCTGATGTTCGTCGGGCTGTTTGATGATGATGAGATGATGATCCATAGCGATGATACCGGACACTTGGCCCCGCCAAGCCTGCGCCAGTCGCTGGTATCTGAAGCAGGATTTCCCTAGGCTCCAGCAATTGCAACTTCAGAAAAAGAGCCGTTCACTGTTCAATCTGAAGCCGAGCCGGTGTGGCGGTGGTGGTGATGGTGGTACGGTCGACCCTGCGCCGCCTGGCCTGCGCCTGCGGTAAGTGTGGGCGGCGCACGGAAGGTACCATTTTTACCATATGCGCAGGAGAACACGCATGACCCTCCACCCCATTTACGACGGGCTCGTTTGGTAAAGGTGTCCGAGGGACGTGTGGTTTTCGCGTTTGCGTGTGTGATGTTGAGTTTCTGGAAGTTTTGATGGACGCATGCAGTATTGGCACGCAAGTTAGTAAAGCCAACCTAGTAGCATGGGGACGGGGGCCCGGTTGCAGGTCACGGGCGTTGGGCTCTTGACTCTTGCCCCTGCGCGAGTGACGATCCCGTCATTTTGCGTTTGTAGGCTGTTTTTTATTTTATTTGATGATGAAAGTGACGGACGAAGCTTGTCCTCAGGTTCAATCCTCAGGCTCCACGAGGTGCAGATGGTCGGTCTTCTTTGTGGGCGGCCTCGATGGAGACGTGCATCTCGCATTTTTCATGCAAGAAACAAGCTTGCACAGGTATTGGATAGCTGCACAACTGCTTGTCTGGTTGGCGACGAGGCATCTGTCGTTGAAGCACGCTCAATGGCCCGAGGGCCGCAAGGGGTGGGGGCCCGCCCACCGTTTGCTCTCCCAGTGCTCTCTGCCAGTGGAAGAGCACCCTGTGGCTTGTGCAGGGGACGCTGGAGCTTCTAGAAGGACGGCCGCTGAATGGATGACGGTCGGTGCGCCGCTGCTGACGGGACGCGACACCTGCAGACGGTCGGCCCAATTGCAGCTCTCGGATTTGCGTCCTGGGTGGAGGCCCGTCCCGGAGAGGCCCGGACGGCATCGACCTTTTTTTCTTATGCCCCAAGACGCTCACTGACGGATGGGATAACAACAAACAAACACACAAGACCTACGGGCGAGATTCGAAATTGCGAATAACAAATAACAATAATACGGGCCTCCTCGACCACGACCGCCTGCCTGCCTGCCCGCCCGCCCTTCTCGATGGCGATGCTATCAGACAGTGGTGAATTGCGATGACGGTCTACGCATATATCAATCGGTGGAGGGCGCCGTGGGAAGAATCAGGCCAAGGAGACGGGAAATGCATCCAATGTCGCTCGCCGTTGAATACTGAGCACACTCTCCACCGTCATATCCGTCTGCTTATGTCATTTCATTGGGATATTCTCTGCATGCCCCCCCAATATCCAAGCCACAGTTACATGACTGTGTGTCGTCCCTCCCGCTCTGCTCTGCAGATTCTCCACGATTAAACGCACGCCCACGGAGAGGAGGAGGCACCTCGTACGGAGACCAAATCTGCATCATCGTCATCCATCACTTAATGTCGCCAAACTGCCCCAAGATCCACGTCCACGGTCCCCCGATATCCACTACAGAGGAACCTCACGCTTCTTCCAGAAGGACAAGGCGCACACACACACACCAAGAGCCATCCCCTGCACCGCGTCGTGGCCAATCCCAGTCGGCGTCTGGCTTCCCGTCAATCCCTGCTCCAGACTCCGAACACCACCCAAACCGCGACCACCACACGCACACGCTCACGCTCACGCTTCTTATTACACCTTCCTCCAACCTTGCACACAAACACGACCATTACACGCAAAACCGGCCGCCCTGGACCTTGACCACTCTCACCACCACCACCACCACCACCCAGGACGCAGAATCTCCACCATTGCTCAAATCCACACAGCATATGCGCCCTTTTGCACACTACTACCACCAGCTCGGGAGCATCTTACATATTCTGTACAAGCATTCCCTGAAGCAAGCATAAGCCGCCTGCCTGCCTTTGTTCATCAGATCAGTCAGCATATATCGGACAGGCATCCCGCCAATCATTACTCGCCAGTGTGACTCTCCGGCCGCGTCCCCTGCCTTGGCCAAGTCCTGACAGCCAACCAACCAGAAGGCCGCAGAGCCCCTGGGCAAAAAGAACGAACGAACGAACCGTCTCGTCGACGAACCGCTAAAACCATCCGCGACAAAGGGCAATCAAGCAACCATCGGCAACATCAGTTAGAGCCGGGGGTCGGAAAGGAAACGCTCAGCCCAGCCACCATCGTTTTTCTTTCACACACTTTCGACGACCGGCTCCAGGCTTCGTCGTCGCCGCCGTCGTCGACGCTGACAGCAGCACTTTTGCAGGCTGTTGGCGCATCGGGTTCCGCTGGAGGTGTCGTCGTTGGGCCACTCTCAGCAGTCTCTCTTACCCCCCGCTCCACGCCGGTGATCCCGTTAGACGTCTCGCCTCGTGTCTCGTCATTCTTTCTCGCAGCCGGCCCGCCGTTTAGCCACAGAGTCTGACGCCTCCGTGGACCGCTAAATCGGACGCCATCTAGGGGATTTTTCTTACTTCTGAAGCTCTACGTACCATAGGTATCCCGTCTTCCTTTTCCTTTTGACCCTGGCGGTGGAACACGCTACTGCCAGTGATACACACAAAGACATTTATCAATCTGCGAGTCCTGCCGACGTAGGTAGCTACACGGGTGGCATCATCTGCGGCGTGGCATATCGAGGCTAGGCACAGATACAATTCCAACAGGTATAACGGTATTTCGAATAGTGCAGTACGGAGACCTATCCAATAACAAGGCACTGTGTCGGGCTGCTGCACAAAAGCGGTCATTGTGTCGTAAGAGCTGTTGCAGTCAGTCTCCTCAGGCGTCTTGGGGGGGTGCATCTGCTGGCTCCTGCTCCTGCTCCTGCCTTGTCCTGTCTGCCTCCGGCGTCAGGTCCACGGTGCCAAACGGTTCCGTACCTCCTAACGTACTTGCGCAGTAGCACTTCACCAGCCGCAGCCAATCGACGGCCGGCTCGCGTCTGCTGTAAGGTCCCACCCTGCAAGTCCGCCATCCACTCTCGGCGCGCGCTCGACAGGCATTATCTTAGCTGCTGCTTTCGCACTCATACTGGACACTGGACGGCGACAGCTGGAAACCGACATTTCGCTAGCTAGGGCAGACAATCAATTGTGTGTGTGCGTGAGTACTGATACTGAGAAGTGCTTGCCTGCTGCTGGCCGCGGAGTCTGCTCACTGCCTGTCTGCCTCGTTCGCTGGCATCCGAAGACTGCAGAACAATCCCACTGGAAGAAGTTCTCGAGGAAAAAAAGAGGGCGAAACTGCGAATCTCCCGTCCATCTCACTCGCATCACATCGCTCACTCAGCCTGCTTCTGTCGCTCCTGCTGCACTTGCAGGGCACATCTGCAAGGAAAAGAGGGCCGGCTCTGCATGTAAAGTGCGGCAGCAGCTTGGCCGTCCACTCAGCGCACTCACTGAAGCTGCAGCACTGTTAGCAGCTGCTTCAGCACATCTGGTACGTACCCTTTTCCTCTACAGGTTCTCAAGCACCCTGGCACCCTGGGTCGCGTCCGCGTCGCCGGCCGCCCAATTGCCAGCTGCCAGTCCCCAGCAGCATTGCTCCAAGCCCCATCCCCCATGCCGCCCGGCTCAAGCCTGGTTCGAGCTTGTCCCTTGTCCCTGCCCTGCCCTTGCCTGTCCTGTCCTTCCTGTCCACCATCCATCCACCTTGCACCAGCACCTGCACTTGCACTTGCACTTGCCAGCCCAGCCCAGGAAAGCACCACACGGTACACCCCCTCCCCTCCCCTTCCCCCCCTCTCTCTCTCCTTCCACTCTTTCCCACGCAAGTCACAGAAAAGGTACCTCTCCAGGTCGCTCCTTCCCACTCTCTCCTAGACCAAAAAGGCCAAAGCTGCAAGTACCTTTTTATTGGAACCGAGGAAGGGGGGGACCTTGCCTTACACTGGAGACTGCAGACTGGGAACTGAACTGGGACTGGGGGGACAGACTCGTCCCTCTCTCTCTCTCTCTCTTACCGGCGGGCTCTCTCTCTCTCACACACACACACCCGTACCCACGTAGTAAGGTACTCCACGTCCTCCTCCTCGCTGAGCGTCGGTGGTGCGGTGCTTGGTTAAAACACCTTCGTTCTCTTCCAATCCTTTTTCATCTCCTCCTCCGCTCTCCAACCCTTTACCTACCCTCTCCTCCCCCCTTCCTTCCTCCCCTTCGACTCTCCCCATCCATTCATTCCCTCTCCGAAGCCAACCCTTCCTGGCCTCTTTACTCGCCGAAAACGACTAAAGGGTCTTTCCATTCTCTAACTCAATCCCCCCCTCCCAGAGAATAGGAAAAAAGAGGAAGGAAGGAGAGACTTAATCTGGCGACTGTCCTCCCTCCAAAAAGAAGGTTCGACATCACCAAATCAACCTCTCCCTTCAACACCACCAATCGAGTGCTTCTTCTCCGACGAGAACAAGTACCTCAACCCAACCAACCAGCAGTTAGGACGACCAGCTTCTCCTACACGCAATCCCCCCCATCCCGCCTCCGCTCTCCTCCGCCAAGGTCATTCAAAAGGGTTCACTTGACGACCAACCGCTTGGAGCTGCAATTCTGCAAAGAAGTCCGCAAGACGAATCGCAAGAGCAAGAGACCGGATTGAAAGACAGAAAGAGAATTCAATAGTGCAGAAGGCCTTGACTGGTATTTTCTACACTTCTTTTTTTGCATCCCAATCCACCGACGTCCCTCCCGTTCCGCCCCTTCGCCTCGCCCTTCACTCGACACCAGTCCCACGCCCATCTGCGCTGCGACCAGACACCCCCTGAAGAATTCCTCGCTCTCGACCCAAGGAACTCGACTCAGTCCCGACAACGACACGACTCTCATCGGCCCTCCGACGACTGCTCCCTCTCGTTCCGCCGGCCTCCCCATCCGCCCTCATTCCGTCTCCGATCCCCTGCGATCAAGGAATTGAAGGTCCCCAAGCTCCGCAGAAGCTGCCAGATACGATTCGCTTCGTCACCTGGCCCAATCGTCGCTCACGGAAAACACACCACACCTCTCACGAGTTGTCGACAGTCAACGAAAGTCATCATACATGATCCCGTCAGGATTATAGGAGACGATTTCTCTTTTTGTCCCTTGGGCATCATTTGTGAAGGTACGTTTTGGTGAATGCTGCAATTTCGCGACTTGACATGAATGCAATGTGGACTCTGGATGAACGACTCGACGACGACTCCGGCCTGGTCTGATGACGGGATGAACTCTCGTCTCCATCTCCAAAACCCTGCCCAAGCTTCTTCCCACCTAGCACCGAGCACCCTTTCCTTTCTCCGATGAGTCGGACGAACCGGTTCTGAACTCTACTTACCCTTCTGCCTCTCCCTTACCGCTACTATCCCATTTTTTGACCCACGGAGAAAGCTCCCCACATTCATACACCAACCTTCCGAGGAGAGGATCGCTCGTGGGACACGTTCGCTCGTAGCTCCCCCGTCCAACCCTCAGGAATTGTCTCATTTCCTCTTGTCTCGACAACCTCCATCTTCCCACTGTGGCGGTAAGCCTCGCCATCACACTGAGCACCTGTTTCCCCCCCAGTTCCTCAACCTGCCCTCTCGTCACCCCCTTCCTCCCCTTCAATCCTCTCCCGCCTAGCCCCAGACAAAACTCGCCAATCTGGTCGATGCCTCCATCTCCCGTCGTGCCAACCCGTCTCCACCACGCAATTGTCGAATCAGCGCTCGCGGGCTTTTGGCCGAGATCTGCCCTTTGGATCGCCAGCTGCGAATTTAACAGCCCGCAACCGCCTGGACTGCGCCCGTCACCAGTCAACGATAGCTGCCTGTCTCACAACGTCCGCTGCTCTAGGCTCTCTTGAGCGCCTGAAATCGTCAAAAGGAACCACCGGGCTAACCAAGAATTACCTGTTTTCTAGAGCCCTCCAGTCGACCTCTTCTTTAAACGGCCAGTCACCCGGCCACTTTTCCGTCCGTCATCCCGTACGCAGGAACTCGGTCTCGCATCATTTCGGCTTCACTTCCAGCCACAGTCACTCTTTTGCCGGACCCTGTTCATCTTCACCACGCTCCTTCTAATACTAATATTCTAATCCTTCGGTCGCATCATTCCACACTCTTTCCCTGCGCAGCCGACTTTTGAGTTTTTTCTTTTTTTTTTGCTCGTTTCCGTATCTCCGACCACCAAAAAAGCTTCCTGGAGAACTTAATAGTCACTCTTTCCCAAATCGGAACTTCGACCCCGTCATCCTCCAACCCCCTTACAACCGCCCTCGACTCACTTCTCGATTCATAATGGCGTACTACCAGCAACAACAACAGCAGGCCGATCCCACCTACTTCACAGAGGGCAACGAGCAACCCGAAAGGCCACGGATGGGAACCCGCGATGCTGCCAAGATGATTGCCAGGCAACGGCAGGAGATTATCGCCAGCGAGCTTTCCCGCATTGCCGGTGATGAGTACTTGGAGGACATCATGAAGCACATGAGGCACATGGAGGTAAGACGAGTCGGACCTTAGTCAATGGGTTCTGTTGCTGACAATGTCCCAGGATGAGACGATGCCCGACGCCAACCTCATCGACATGCAGCGTGAGATTCAATGGTACATGAGACCCTACCTCATCGACTTCCTCATCGAGGCTCATGCCGCCTTCGCCCTCCTTCCCGAGACTCTCTTCCTCACCGTCAACCTGCTCGACCGCTACTGCTCCAAGCGTGTGGTGTACAAGCAACATTACCAACTTGTTGGATGTGCTGCTCTGTTGATCGCTGCCAAGTACGGAGATAAGAAGGACCGTGTGCCCCAGATCCACGAACTTAACAACATGTGCTGCGGCCTCTACGATGCTGGCATGTTCACCCAGATGGAGATGCACGTCCTCAACACCCTCGAGTGGACCATCGGCCACCCCACCGTTGACTTCTTCACCCAGCTCATCGTCGCCGAGGAGCACGACAAGGTTGAGGTCGAGCACATGGCTGCCTACATCTGCGAGATCGCCCTGTACCACCGCGACTTCGTGTCCACCAAGCCCTCTATCATGGCTCGTTCCTCTCTGGCTCTGGCGAGAGCGATCCTTGGCGAGCCCGAGGTCAACGACGGAGAGTGGGACCACGTTGAGAACGTCACCCTCCTGACTCTGTCTCAGCACCTCCACAGCCCCTCCGTCGCTCTGGCAAGAAAGTACTCCTCGCCTCACCTCTCCGGCGTCTCCAAGAAGCTGGCGTCCTTCATGGCTCACCAGGCCAACATCGCCCGCGCCCAGTCCGGCCCTCCGAGTCCGCCTTCTGAGTCAACAAAACAGGCCAGCATCTACAGCACCCCGCACAAAGGCCATGGAGCCGTCCAAGGAGTCGCCGACGGCTACATGACCCCGCCCATCACTCCTGACGGCGCCGCCTACGCAGCTGTCCAGAAGGACGCCTACGCGATGCCTCCTAGGTGCCCGGTCACCCCCACCCCTCAACCGAATACGGCGGCATTTGCCCAACAACAAGTACAACAGCAATACGCCCCGTTTATTCAAAACACAACAGGTCACAACATGGCCTAAACCGATTTCGAGTTTGATCGGGACTTGTGCTTGCACCAGTCCCAAGCGGATACCCACCAGCGTCCAACGCTACGATACGGGCAATCGAAGCTTTCCCCTCATTACACCCGTGGCAGGGCATTTAAGCGTGTCCAGGAAGTGAAAAAGGAAAAAAAGATTGTTTGCATGCGGCATTCAGAATGGTTTTTTCTTTCATCAGCACGTCATGGCATCGAGCGATTTTTTTTTTTTTTCTTTTTTGCAACAAAGTCGATTTTTCACTCAGCAGAAGTGTCCCAAAAAAAGGAATACGGATCATACCCAACCCCCGAAGAAGTTTTTTTTTTTTCCAGCATTCAGCGGATTTTTTATTACACAACACCCGAAGAGTTTTACGTTCGCGAGAAGGTCACCCCAGGAAGGGTGAAGGATTGGGAAGCAGCAGTCTCCGTTTGCAGTTGGAGGTAGTCTTGGGAGACGAGAGATTCGACACCCGACCTTCAATGATGCGAAAGGATGGTCAAGAATGAAGGTCAGATTGCAGAGGTCTCGGGAAGAGACTCGACCGAAAGAAACTTCTCGACGGGAGCAAAAAAAGTGAGGTGGTTTTTATTTTCGACGGAACGCGAGGCCTTGGGCGACTTTTTCGACCGCATTGGAGAGAAGGGCGTCTTTGGCCCGGTTCAAAGATGGGACGATACACACACGAACCTCTTGGCCGGTACTTTTCGCGACTGGGGGAACACCATTTCCGAGATGTTGGATCGGTCTGCCTCGCGCTCTTTACTCCGTTGGAGGCCAGATATCCCCTAATTGGGCCGCCAATGGATACGAGTTTTCAGGGGCGGATTAGGTTCACTTGTTTTTCTGGAGAGAGGCTGGGACAGTTTCTCCATCTCATCGCAGGAGGAAGAATTTCTGGATGAATTGGGGACGGATTGGGACGACAGTGATTACGCCGTCCTGGGACCAGCCGGGGTGAGAGCCCTCGAGACTTTCGTATACCCGCATTTGCACTCCCTCCCTGTGTAAGGTAGTTGTACAAAGGCACAAAAAAAGAGTAAAAATTCTCTGCACCGACTCAAACATGTATTTTCTCCTCCGTGATTCCTTGTCTCACCGTGATTTACGTGATGACTTTTCGTCTGCGGGCCATTGGCTTCTGGCGGTGTCGGTGTCGTGCGCACAAGGGAAGTGATCGTCTTGGTGGCCCAAAAGTCCACATGGGAAATGACGGTCGAGGGTTACGCGAGCATGGGGTCCTGGTCCTGGGCCTGGTGTCTAATCATAGGCTGTGGTTGCATTGCCGCGGGCCGGGGGGGGACGGATGGGTGCAGCAGATGGGACCGATTGGGGAATGATGGAGTCTTGATGCAGTCTGCGATTTGTGGTATGTCACGCGCGGATTAGATCCAAACTACAGATTTTTGGTATTGATGAATTTGATCTTTCGTCCTTGAATTTTGGCAGATGGGATTGTGGACGGGTGAGGGATTGATCCTTACGGCGGTTTTTCGTCCGAGCTTGTGAGAGGGATGGGAAAGCTGGGATGCGATGGGATGATGGTGGGGTAAGTTGCAAGGGTGGGGGGGGTAACCTAGACGGGATTGGGATTAGGGGGGAATGGGATGACTGGGGTGTGGTGTTGGTGGGGCTGGACTGGGCTGGGCTGGGCTGGGGGAGGGATGGGAGAGTGCTGGTTTATGCGGC